>NC_069384.1:117925250-118225625 GCF_027475565.1 Acinonyx jubatus
TGAAGTTTAAAAGTACATCAATGAATGTTAATTCATCCTCTGTTACACTTATAAAACTGGCTCATATTCTCCAAGTCTACTTGCCAATGTTATTCCCATGTCTAAAATACCCTATTGTTCTCCGAAAGTGAAAATAAAAAGGTGCTTTATTATGAAGAGCATAAACATTTTTTTCACTTAAAGATTGTGCTACATCTTGACAATTATCCTTCTTGTTTCTCCTTAACTGCTTCTGAAAAACAGGAGACACAGTCCATTAGCTAATAGTTCCTAGAAAATAGTAAATCCCTAAACAAATACTGGGCCTTGTTAAATGCAGAGGATTTATTAAAATAGTAGTTGTATTACTTTTCTCAAGCTTAGGTGGCTTAAAAAAAGGACGCTAAAATCTATTGTCTCAAGTTCTGGAGGCTAAAAGTCTAAAATCAGGTGTCTACAGGCCTATGCTCCTCTGAGGCCTGTAGGGCAATACTCCCTATTACATCATTCTAGCTTTTGGTAGTTTGCCAACAAATTTTGGCATTCTTTGGCTTGTAGATGCATTACTCTGTCTTCACGTGGTATTCTCCCTGTGTCTCCTAGAAGCATTCTTCCTTTTGAAACTCAAACATCTGGACCAACAGAGTGTAAGGTTGTGGGTACAGAAAGGAAAAAAAAATATTGTTGGTGGACACTAAGAGTAACAATGAGTGATGTCACTCCCATATCATCCAGGAGGCTATTTATGTTTACATTAGCATCCAGTATATAGTGTTGGTTCTCCCATAACCAAGATTCACAGGTCCAGGAATCAAGGGTAGAACTAGGGAAATGGTAGTGAATCCTATTACTATTTAATACAACTCTTTTCTGTACTCCAAAGGCTGACTGATAATGGCGTTTTACTGGTTGGTTAAAATTCACTCTCTAAAAGAAGAAAAAAAACTTTCAGCAGTAAATAATTACTAATATAAGTGCATAATTATATATTGATTACCCTGTAATTTTTTTAATTTTTAAATTTTATTTAAATCCAAGTTAGTTAACATACAGTGTAATAAAGATTTCAGGAGTAGAATTCAGTGATTCATCACTTACATATAACACCCAGGGCTCATCCCAACAAGTGCCCTCCTTAATCACTCATTTAGTCCATCCACCTCCACCCAACATCGCTCCAGCAACCCTCAGTTTGTTCTATGTATTTAAGAGTCTCTTATGGTTTGCCTCCCTCTCTGTATTTTTTTTAAATTTTTTTAAATGTTTGTTTATCTTTGAGAGAGAGAGAGACAGAGCGCAAGTGTGGAAGGGGCAGAGAGAGAGGGAGACACAGAATCTGAAGCAGGCCCCAGGCTCCGAGCTGTCAGCACAGAGCCCTACCAGGGCCAAACTCAAAAACTGGGAGATCATGCCCTAAGCCAAAGTCGGATGCTTAATTGACTGAGCCACAGAGGCGCCCCTGCCTCCATCTCTGTTTTTGTCTTATTTTTACTTTCCTTCCCTGTGCTCATCTGTTTTGTTTCTAAAATTCCACATATGAGGGAAATCATATGATATTTGTTTCTCTGACTGACTTATTTCACTTAGCAGAATGTACTCTAGTTCCATCCATGTTGTCGCAAATGGCAAGATTTCATTCTTTTTGATTGCCAAGTAATAATTCCATTGTGTGTGTGTGTGTGTGTGTGTGTGTGTGTGTGTGTGTGTATACCATGTCTTTATCCATTTGTCAGTTGTTGGACATTTGGCCTCCTTCCATAATTTGGCTATTGTTGACACTACTGTATACTGTAAATTTTAGAGGAGAGTTGAGTTGCTGTTTATTTGTGCTTTATCTGAATGCTTTATAGTTCTCTTTTTTTTCCATCTGTCAGTGGTTACTCCTTATTCTTACCATGTCACATATCTCATTTATCTTCATCTAAGACAGAGAGAAAAGGATAAACCCAATCACCTTAATAGCTCAAGAAAAAATAAACAAATATCACCAGAGAAACAAGTCAAAAAAATAATAAAGAGACAAGAATTTTGACTCTATGTTCTTGAGGTTGAAATACTTTTTCACTAGTTTATTGTAGTGAGGTTAACATCATTGCCATTTGCTTTGAATTCTTGAGTACAGGATATATATTTACCAATAGAAGAGTATGTGGACACTATGCCATGACTTATTTACCTCTTATTGGTGTGTAATTTTATTTATGAAATACTTTTACATATATTATTTATACAAAAGACCTTTGAAGTAGATTTAAAGCTTTTTTACCAATAAGAAAACTAAGGTTCAAGGCAGTTAAACAGTTTATGTTCAACCATATAACTGGTTTAGTGGCAATATGAAGCTCCAAATCTTTTTTTTTTCCTAGTACAACTCAGGTTTGAAAAAACTTTACAAATGGAATACTCTAGCAAATATTGAAATAGAGATTATTTAATGTATTAAAATTCTCCTTTTAACCTTTTGAAACTAATGCTACTTGTATTAACCTCATTCTAAAAAATACAGTAGATTAAAAATCTACTTTTCATTCATCATTTACCTTCATTCTTTTTACATTGGTTTTCTTATTTTTGAGAGAGAGAGAGAGAAAGGGGCAGAGAGAGTGGGACAGAGATTCCCAAGCAGGCTTTGTTGTACAGAACCTGATCAGGATTCAAACTCATGAACCATGAGGTCATGACCTGAGCTGAAATCAAGAGTCGGTCACTGAACTGAATGAGTCACCCAGGTGCCCCTCATTCATCATTTACCTTTAAAAAATACTTCTGGATTGTTTTAATATTAAATTATATGATAGAACAATTTTAAAAAATCTTTTAATTTTATCTAAATCCAAATTAGTTAACATATAGTGCAATAATGGGTTCAGGAATGGACTTTAACAATTCATCACTTACATATAACCCACAGTGCTCATCCCAACATTAAGGAATGCTCATCTCCCATTCAACCATCCCCCCACCAAACACCCCTCCAGCAACCCTGTTTGTTCTCTGTATTTAAGAGTCTCTTATGGTTCGCCTCCCTCTGTTTTTATCTTATTCTTCCTTCCCTTCCTTCCCTTATGTCCATCTGTTTTGTTTCTAAAATTCCACATATGAGTGAAATCACATGATATTTGTCTTTTCTCTGACTTATTTCACTTAGCATAATATACTCTAGTTCCATCCACATTGTTGGAAATGGCAAGATTTCATTCTTTTTGATTGCTGAGAAGTATTCCATTATATATATACACCACATCTTCTTTTTCCATTCATCAGTCGATGGACATTTGGGCTCTTTCCATAATTTGCCTATTGTTGGTAGTGCTACTATAAACATTGGGGTTCATGTGCCCCTTTGAATCCATTTTTGTATCCTTTGGATAAATACCTAGGTATGATTTCTGCGTCATAGGGTAGTGCTATTTTTAATTTTTTGAGGAACCTCCATACTACTTTCCAGGGTGGCTATACCATTTTGCATTCCCACCAACGGTGCAAAAGTGTTCCCCTTTCTCTGCATCCTTGCCGACATATGATTAAACAATTTTAAGAATAAAAGTTATAGCTGAAAATTATCATTTCTTTTTTTAAATGTTTATTTATTTAATTTGAGAGAAAGTTTGTGCACACAAGTGAGTGGGAGAGGGCAGAGAGAGACAGACAGAATCCCAAGCAGGCTCCACACTCAGCATGGAGCTGAACACAGGGCTTGATTTCATGATTGTGAGATTGTGACCTGAGCCAAAATCAAGAGTTGGACACTTAACTGACTGATCCCCCAGGAGCCCTGAAAATTATTTCTTGATCATGAGAAGTTCTTTTTAGCCATAGCCTAAAAAGACATCATGCATCATCAAAATAATTTTCATAATTATTTCGTGTATCAATCCTAAGGACATTTAAAAAGTTGTAGGGGCAATATTTCCTTTTATATATGTTTTCTGTAGTAAAGGATTATAATTCATCAGTGCCAGTGTTTAGGTCATAGGTAGAACTCCCAAAGGAAGTAATTCATTTTGAAAGGAAATGACTGCCCCACTTTGTTTAAACCAGTCCAATGTATTAAACTTAATAGAGGAAAAAAGTACATCTTTACATATAGATGATAATCTAAATTTATATCTGCAGCTCTGAGATCCAGATATACATATCTACCATAATGACCCTATCCACTGGGATAATGATTATGCACCTCAAACTTAACCTGGTCCTTCCAGAACTCTTGTGTCAGTCCTTTATCTCCGTCTTAGTAGAAGCTGAATTCCAAGATATTCTTATTTCCTCTTTCCTTCACACCCTATATCCAACCTATCTGAAACAACTGTTGGATTTACTTTCAAATTATATCCCAACCACTTCTTAAAAACTCTACTGCTACTGCCCTAGTCCAAGTCACCATCATCTCTCACCCTAACTACTACAGTAATCTGCCTCTTTTATGGCACCATCACCCTACCAGCAAGTCTCCATAAGGAAGCCAGGGTGATATTTTTAACAATGTAAATTAAACCATATCTCTTACTCTGCAGCCCAGAATATGGTCCCATGTCCTTATATTGGTTTAAGGAGCTACCTATACTTCTGTATGGCCTCATCTTGTATCACTGTCCTCCTACCACTGCTGTAGTCACACTGTCTTTTCAGCTCTTCCTGTGAACACACCAAACTTGTTCAGACCTCCTTGGTATTTCTTTTACCTTTCACTGGAGATATTTGCATAATTTCTGTCCTCACATCATTCAGGTGTCTGGTCAGATGTTCCTTGAGAAAATTTTCCTGATTGCTCTAAAATGCACCCCTCCCCACTACTTAATTCCTTTGACTCCTTGATTCATTTTCTTCATAGGAAGTGTTTAATTTTTGCTTTCACACTAATTGTCCCTCTTGCATGAATAGGAGTTTTACCTTTTTCATGGCTCCATCTCTAGTGCCTGGTTCAGTGCCCAGTGCTTGGACAGAAATTTAGGTATTTTTGAATGAATCGATGAATGCATTCATTTAAATATTCATAGTTCTAAAATTGAAGCAAAATGGTTTAATTTAATAATGTATAATGCTAGCTTAATAGTTACATTGCTTTAGAAAAATCTCAGTTAAAATTATTTGCAATTTGCTTCTCTGAAGAGTTGATCTGCTGAGTGACTCAACCATTAATAGGCATGCCTTATGGCAGATGCAGGGATTGCAAAAAAAAAATGGCTAAGAATATATAATTTGTCTCCATCTACAGCAGTGGTTCTCAACCTTGGTCATATATTCGAATCATCTGGGGAGGTTGTAAAAGTCTGATAACCAGGCCAGATCCCAGAACAAGTAATTCAGAATCTTTGAGGGTTGTATCTAGGACTCCATTAATTAAAAAAAAAAAATCTACCCAGCTGATCATAATGGACAACCAAGATTGAGGACCACTGATCCATGAGGCAGGGGGTTTTGCAAAACTATTCCTGATACTGACAACAGTAAAGGAGGTATTCCAATACTTGTTAAATTAATTAATGAGTGAGTTAGTGAATGAATGGGTGAATGTAAAGGATGTTGATAGCCAACTGAACTCCTGATCACTGCTTGAAAACCATTCAGAGGGTTGGGCCTACCAATAAAGTTGCTAGATTTAGCAAATAAACATATAGGATCCCTAGTTACACTTGAAATTTAGATGAAGAAGGATCTTTTTTTAAAGCAATGTATGTCCCAAATATTTCAGGGAATATATACATACGAAAAAATGGATTCATTACTTGCCTGAAATTTAAATTTAAGTGGGCATCCTATATTTTAGGTGGCAACTCTACTTGTTACTAATGAAAGAACAGTTAAGGTTGTTCTCTTGTAAAATTCAGCATGTTATTAAAATATTTAAAATAATTCACTGTTGAAGTGGTAATTTAATCCTCTATCTTCAGCTGTACAAAGGTACCATAAAACAGTCTATTATCCTTAGGAATGAATTTAATTTTGTCTTTTTAAGCTATTAATAGAGCAGTCATAAAAATGAGGTGAGTTCTTATGCATTATAGATTTTCCAAATGAGCTTAGAATTTAGATTCTTCAGTATCTGTTTTTGAACTATCAAATCTTATACCTAGAGTAAAAAAATAAAATTGTAAGTGTTTTTAGGACCTGTGAAGTACACTTTCAGCATAACCTCTGAATCAGGGACTATATTTTGCATTCTCTTTCTACTCCTATGAAGTGTGAGAAAGACAGGTATTCTTCAGGCCATAGACCTTTATTTCTTCCTAGCTATATAATACTGACCAGCTAAAACTAAGATTAAATGGTGATAGTGAATAAAACTTGACCTTAATGATGGAAAAACAGCATAATTGAAACAAATCAGTTGAATAATTGGTCATTCAAGCAGAAGTCTCAAAGATACTACCATTTTCTTAAAGGATCCATAGAAGTTCTCACCTTTTGCAAATGTAGATTAATACCCTTCCACCAGTGGGTGGCATACTCATGTGTTCAGAAATTCTCCATTGGGTGGGTGACCCAAAGAAGTATTAATTATGGTATTAGAATGAATTCCATTCATTATAAGTATGGAAAGAATAGAATGGTGAAAAGGCAAAACAGGAAAAGCTATTCGCATTTCTAACATTTTCATTCTCCTTTGGGGTTACACAGTATGGACTAATTCTATGCTTCCTGCAGAATTTGCTGGAAGTGACTTGCTGAGAATTAGATGGTCAAAAAAAAATTGATTTTCTGTGAACAATGTCTTTTATTGTTTTAAGACCTCTTCTTCAAAACTTGCCCAAATGTTGTAACAAAAATCATACTTTTGCAGCAATTTTTCTGGTTATATACCATTTCTTTCTAGACATTTAAGCAACCATCCCTAAATCTAATGATGGACAAAAAAAAAAAAAAAACCCAAAAGCTCAGAAGAGAAAAAGGTCTATTCAAGTATAAATTCTAATTCATCTATCCCATAATTCTGAGACTATTATAATAAGGGTACCATCAGGCAAGCTATATATTTTCTGCATATTGCTCTGGCTGACAATCTGCAGTGAGGGTACAAGAGCATTATAACTCAAATAGATTTTTCTGACATGGGGTATATCTGGCACCCTGCTCTTTCATAAACGTTACTGCCTGTTTTTCAGAGCTTGAGATGACATAATTGTAGGTTTTGTAAATTTTCAGCAAGGCACACTATTTAAGATATCTGATGTAGGCATTACATAACTTTGAAATACAAAATTTCAAATTTTGTTTTTAGAAAGACTGTCTTGGGGCAGTGAATCCAGGTGGGAAGTACTTAGCTTTATTTTGACTTTCAGTAATCCTCATATTTATTTTGCAATTCAGTACAAAGGTGAATACTCTCAATTTGAGAAATTATACATAGAGCTATTTGATTCCCTCTGTTTGTCAAGTTTCATACATATATATGCATACATGTGTTTTTTTAGTGTACTGATTTTATGGTTTAAAAAAAATTTTTTTTAACATTTACTTATGTTTTGAGAGACAGAGACAGAGCATGAGCAGGGGAAGTGCAGAGGGAGACACAGAATCGGAAGCAGGCTCCATGTTCTGAGCTGTCAGCACAGAGCCCAACGCGGGGCTTGAACTCACGAACTGTGAGATCATGACCTGGGCTGAACTCATCACCTAACCGACTGAGCCACCCAGACACCCCTATGGGTTTTTTTTAAACAGGATACCTATGGTGGTGGTAATAATAATAATAATAATAATAACAACAACAACAACAACAATAATAATAGCTATTTGCTGAGGTAGTATAGTTAAGGTTAAAGGCACAGGCCTTGGGAGTTTTTCTTCCTGTGTTCTGACCCCAGCTCTGCCTAATAGCTATGTAGCTATGGCAAAACTAACCTCTCTAAACCTTAATTTCCTCATTTGAAAATGAGATAATGAAAACAGCTACCTGTTAGCACTGTGTACTAATTGAGAAAATATATGTGAAGTCTCGGGCATGTAGTTGGCACTAGATGATTGGTAGCTGCTCTTCTAAGGGTAGAATTTGTAAACTGGAAGTAAACACTTTAGTGAACTCATCTCTGAATTAGAGCTAATAACAGTTGACTACCTTTAAGGCTTTTGTGAAGATTAAGTGATGTAAGGTGTATATGATACACTGAGCTTAGTGGCTGGCACACAGTAAGCATGTCAATCAATGGGAGCCATTGTTTTATTATTATTTTTTTCAAGTACCATATATACTGCATTTCCAATAAAAATATCATCCTCATTATATTGAGAAGAAACTTGGGCCAAAATAGGCTAGAAGGTAATTGGGCCAACAGTCGAACCCTAGTCTGGCTCCAATGCCCCACATCCTTTCATGACAATCTACTTAGCTCTAACCAAAGGTCATTCCAACATTAAGAGAGAGGACACTGAGAGACCAAGAAACATGTTTTATTTCAATTCAATTGCTCAGAGATGGGACATGCTTCCTACTATTTTGCTGATTCTCTACCATAGAGTAACTGAAAAATACATTGTTTACTCTAAGTTTTGAGGCCTTTTAAAAAAATCATAATGATGCTATTTTTTATCATTCAGACAATGAGAATAGAGATTGCATAACCAAATAAAGAATGAAAGAAAGCAGTATCATGTTCTTTAAATTCTCCAAAATGTCTGATAAAATTACAGACTTTGTTGTACTTTTTGGTGCATTTTAAATGAGCAATAAAGCTGATATTTAAAATTAGAAGTATTTTGAACAAAGATGTTACATGAAATTATTATTTTTACTTCTAATGTTTAGTTTTTACCTCAAGTGTTTACAAAATGCACGTGGCTAAATATAAATAAGTCAATCAGTTGGTGTTCCAGATGTCTTGGGAAATATCCAGATGTTTGTGATCTTAAAAAGGGATATTTTCAAAACAACCATTTTATTTCCCTACTTTTCAGCTGCATGTGCTAGCTTAGCTATTATACTGACTTAGCTATAATTTGCTCTTAGTGTAAAATAACCTGAGTCTTTTCATAGGGAAAATCTGATTCCAAAAATATAAACTTTAAGTCACTTTGAAAATATTTTAGAAAATTAGAATGGAAAGGAAAAGAAGGACTGTTTAAATCAGGGGTTGACAAAGCTTTTCTGTCAAAAACCAGGTTGTAAATATTTTAGGCTTTGTCAGTCACGTGGTCACTCTTGAAAGTACACAACTCTACCTTTGCTAGACTTGATAGGCATGGCTGGATTTCAGTAAAATTTTATTTACAAAGCAAGCAGTAGTGGGCTGCATTTGATTGGCCTGGGTGTAACCATGCTGAAGATACCAGATATATTCTATTTTGCATAATAAGTAAAAATTTGCCAACATAAGTTAGGGAGAAGAAATTTTTAAATAGTAGCATCTATCACTATCCAGTTGCTCTTGGAGATGTAATGGTTATACTTCATTTGCTCCCACCTTCTTACTCCCCCTTCTCTGACCTCCTTTGTCTCATAGGAGGTTGACCTTAACAGACTGAATCACCCTCAGACTTTTGAGTGACATATGCTAAAAGAGAAAAATTCTTATAACTCTGGAGTGACTCACTCAGACATAGATATTTCACTGCCTTCCCAACCTGAACTGCCGGGTCCTAAGGGAAATCCACACTGGGCACAAATCTTTCCTCTCTCTCAAACTAAAGTGTATTGCTTCTCTGTTCTCTCAGGGTAAGCTTCCTGCTGATTCTCACTTAGAAAATACCTGATCAATCTGCTGAGTATAAACTAACCCTCAGGGAGGGACTTCTCTTTATTAGAGGATTTCAAGATATGCCTTAAAAAGTAAATAAGGAATTTATGAAGATGGGGCTGACAGCTACCCTGGGGAACACGGTGAGGCTAAAAAGCCATTCTGGTAACTGCTACCTTAGAGAAAATTCATTATCCATAAGGTCAACCTTGATACTAGTAACAAACCAAGATTTGGGGACCCAGGTATTTTTGAATCACCTCACCAAATACCCATTAGGTCTTTTAAAACAAGTGGTGTAATGTTTATTCATCTTTGATACCACTTTAATATTCTGTATATATTTTTTAATTAGTCTAAATTGTCAGGTGTTATGCTACCATGATATAATTGAGAGATGATGAAATAGAACTCAAGTGGTAATTTTTTTTATGTTATCTTAATGACAATTAGAAATGTTACTGGTTTGACTAGGTATGTGTATGCAAAGAATCTGCTGTTGAAAAAAAAATCACTTTAAAACTCCGTTAATGAACCATTTGTTCATTAACAAATGTATTTCCTGAAATGCACTTCTTGGAGCACTAATCTTATGAGTCTCTGTAAAGAAGTGTTCAAAGGCTAACTATAGCCTGCTCTTAAAGGATGGCAATGCACAGGAGCAGATTAAAGGCTCTGGGAGGTATTACAGTAACTAACCTGTTTAAGTTTCTTCACAAAATATTTCCCCAGCCTACTTAACCATGAAACCTTTTTTGAATGTGATTTATTAACACTTTATAGACTTTATTTTGAGAAATGCTGGTAAAAGTATTAAAATATCTGGTTTTAGTCACTAGGAAAACTGCCACTATTTCATTCAATTATTTTTGGCATCTATTAGTTGATTTGAGCATTTGTTATTTAAAATTATCATCTTTGAAAAGATTTAAAAAGAAAATATAATAAGATATTTCCTTAAATGTCTGGTAAACACAGCTTTTGCCTGCCTCCAAGTATTAGGATTTGTAATTGTATGTGGTGGGATTAATGTCCTAAACAGGCTTTGTGTTTTGAGCAGTGGGCAAAGTAGGGTGGTCATGGGAGTGTCTAAAAGGAATGAAAAATATAAGGAAATATTTTGAGTTGGGGTGCCATGTTGGCTCAATCGGTTAAGCATTCTGACTCTTGATTTTTGGCTCTGGTCATTATCTCACTCTTGGGGAGTTCAAAACCCACATCAGGTTCTGGGCTGAGTACGGAGCCTGCCTGGGATTCCCTCTCTCTCCTTCTCTCTGTCCCTTCCCCACTTGTACTAACTCACTCTCTCTCTCTCTCTCTCTCTCTCTCTCTCTCTCAAAATAAATAAACTTGAAGAAAAAGAAAAAGAAAAAATATTTTGAGTTGATCCTAACCCTGAATTTTGTGTTTAGAGCTTTGGCTATACCATATATTATTTTTTCTTTCCAATTTTATATTTATTCTCAAATTTTAAATATAGTGAAAGTTATATTGAAACCAGTGATATAATCATAGCCACAAATTATAATTTCAGGGGTATAGGATTTTGTGGTGGTTGGACTACAGACAAAGACATACTTACACTGCCACAAAACTACAGCAAAATTAGCTGGAGTAGCAGAATTTCATTAATTTCCCATTTAAAAAATTTGTCTTAAAAGGCCATTAATTTCCAGAGATATTATCGAACTTCATGAATAATTTATTATGTAGAATGTGATGAGAATTTCAATACAAGTTTTTGACCACCCATGAAGAAAATACTGCCTGCACATGTGGTACTTATCATTTATGTTCATGTTGTTATAAATGAAATAATTCTTTGAAGACAAAGGCATCTAAATCTAGAATTTTACCTAAGCAAAATGCATATTTTGAAAATATTTTAAATAAAGATATATTTTACATATAGTAATATACACAGATGTTAAGAGTAAAGTTGGATGAATTTTTATATACATATAAAATCTCTATAACCATCAACAGATCAAGATCAACCTTGCCAGAAAGTTCTCTTCTACTCCTTCCCCATTGATACCCATCCATCCCATAGCATTATTTTGCCTTCTACCACCATAAATTAATTTTGCCTGTAAAATACATATTTTTAACAATGTGTTTTTATTGTTAACAAATGTATAAAAAGGAAAAATTACTGCTTGCGTACTAGTTTGGGGCAAATGAATATAAAAAAGAGAATAGTGGTTATATATTTAATAACAATAATGATTAGGTTGTACTTACAGGCACCCAGGCATACTTTATCAAAGTGATCTAAAATATTTGCCAAGACTTTAGGAGTTGTCAGTAGCTACCGATTTTATGTATGCTTTGCCTGCAGTTCAGTTAAACTCATGACTGTTTCTGTATGAATAAATTTTTTATGTTCTTTGAGTCCATTATTAGAGGACTAAGAGTACAGGTGAGACAAATGTACTTCTGTCAAGAATTTTATAATCTAATATCTGTAGATCTTACATGCCTTTCATCATTCACCCTTATTTGTTTTATTAGGCTTTCTCTCCTAACTGGTATGTTTAAAGCCAGTCTAGGATTGGAATCTGGTTCTCCACAACTCTTACCCTATGGTTACATCAGCCTAGTAAAAAGAAAAATAAAAGATCTTTCCTTTGGCGATGGACCACAGAGATGTGGCCACAAAGCCAGATGCTCTTGCTCAAATGGAACTTTGCAGGCCCTGAACACATGGTTTCTGGGAAAAACCTAAAGGGCGTGATTTTCCACAATGTGTCTGCATAGACAAGATGGACTTCAGAGGCTGGAATGATAATAATTATACTTTGTATGGTCTTGAGTTTTCCTGCTTCCCAAGTTGGTTTTGAGAAGGAGCACAATGTGAATGAAATAAGCTCCTCAAGACAGAATTCTTTGGGTGCTGCTTTTCTGGCCTGCTGCCCAACTCTGAACACTAGAATTCTGTCTATAATTATCAGCTGGGGTTCAGGCTAAAGATCGAGTAGACCCTCTATAGTTTTAATCTCTTCATGCAATATTCTGTGCTGGTTGCTGCTATTTCTGGTCAATATCCCAACCCCACCTTACTCCTCTATTTCCCTGATTGAGTGTAACAAAAGCCTTATAAAAGAAATGATAATGATTTCTGTATCTTCCCTTTAATTTTTTAAATTATTACTCCATCTAAAAAAATTCTGTTTTTTTCAAAGATATTTGATTCAATCTAGTTCCCTCAATATCCCAAACTTAAAATTCAAGTTAAAAATGTACACCTAGAATTTTGCTTAGATATGATTTTTTTCTCTTAAGTATTCTTTTTAAACTTAATTTAAATGAATTCACTTAAAAAAATTTCTTTTGGCTTCTGTTATATGCTTGACACATATCCTAAGTCCTGGGGAAGCAACAACAAATAAGATCACAGTTTGTAAGGCAGACGTTCTCAGAGGAGCTGACGTCAGAGAGAAGGGGTAGATCTGGGAACATTTTTTCCTTTCTTTAAAAAATTTTTTTAATGTTTATTCATTTTTTTGAGAGAGAGACAGAGAGACAGAGAGAGAGAGAGAGACAGAGTGCTAGTGGGGGAGGGGCAGAGAGTGAGGGAGACACTGAATCCGATGCAGGCTGCAGGCTCTGAGCTGTCAGCACAGAGCTCGATGTGGGGCTCCAGCTCACAAACCGTGAGATCATGACCTTAGCCAAAGTCAGACCTTAACCAACTTAGCCACTCAGGTGCCCCTTCTTTTCTTTAAAAAAAAAAAATCCCACTGTACTAGGAATGTTGAGAAACACATGTAAATATTGTGGTGTGGCTGTTTCCCCAGCATCTATTTGTCTCTTCTTAGAAACCTTCCTGAACTTTCATTTTGGTAGCCACAACTACTTTATGCACCTCTGGCTCTAGGGTAGGGGAGGAAGCTTAGGTCTAAGATAGAAAACATATTATCATGTTCTGATCTCAATGATTGGTTAATGGCTGCACCACCATAATAAGTAAGCCAGGTTAATACATAGAGGACAAGAGACCTGGAAAGGAATGAGTCTTTGATCAAACCAATCATGAAGCCCACTGAAGACCTAGACTTTCCAGTTACATTAGTCAATAAATCTCTTTTGTTTTTAAATTTGTTTTATTTTACAGTAGATGTTAAGCTGCTTAACAAAGAAACAACATAAACTGATTGCTAAAATAAGATGATAGTTTATTTCTGGCGTAATAGTTTGACTTCACTATCTAAGCCTAAAGGAGCAGCTTTGTTAAATGAAGTAATCCAGGGAGTTAGAGTCATCCATATTATTACTCTGCTGCCACTAGGATGATCTCCTTTTGGGGATGGTTGAAGCTGGGTCACTGCCTTGTCTATAGCCCACCCTATAGGAAAAGAAGAAAGAGGGGTTAGGGAATTGTATCCCCAATATTTTAAGGCCAAAGCCTAGAAATGGGAAACATTACTTCTATTCACATATCATTGGTTCTAAGTTTCATTACCTGGCCATACCAAACTACAAAGCTGACAGGGAAATGGAGTCTCTACCTGCATGCCTTTCTAAAACTTGATTACTCAGTAAGAAGGGGAAAATAGACTTAGGAGATAGCTTTAGCAACCTGTCACACAGCTTAAGTTTTTTCTGTTCCTTATAACATCAAAAGTTCTGAGACATAAGAGGAGACATTCATGTTAACATTTGTATATAATGAGATAAGTACTATAGAAACCAAAAAAATGAAGCATTTCCCCCCCATATCTTTCCTTAAGGGTAAAAATTGCAATTAAAAGGAACTGTTTCTTCCAACATTATTAGTAAGGCAGATTTAAATCATTAGAAGTTTCCTGGGGAAGTTCAGTAATTTTCCTTTGACCTGTTGTCTCACAATTGTCTCTATCCTGATCTATTAATTGCTTTTCATTCAATCCCCTGCTTTACTTCAAAGTATAGTCTCCAGAATGGGAATCATTGTCTTTCTGAGCACATGCAAAACTAAAAATGTTTTCCAATTAATCATTACTTTTACCTGTTTAAATGAGCCTACAGAAATAGTCAATGGCATTTATATAAAAGTACTTCAACCAACCAAAACTTGGTCAATATTTATTATACTCATTGGGCCATCTATGTGTAAATGGCTCATTTTAGTCATATAATTTCCCTGTAAAATTGCATAATGGAATGTGTTAGTTAAAAACCTAAAGAAATGATGTTACAATTTTATTTGAAAAAATATTTACTTATTAAAAATAGCAGCATACCAGAGCATATAGGCTTTTTAATATACTTTTTTTCTTAAAATTTTTTAATGTTTATTTATTTTTGAGAGAGACAGAGACAGAGCGTGAGTGGGGGAGGGGCAGAGAGAGAGGGAGACAGAGAATCTGAAACAGGCTCCAGGCTCTGAGCTGTCAGCACAGAGCCTGACACGGGGCTCGAATTCACAGACTGTGAGATCATGACCTGAGCAGAAGTCGGACACCCAACTGACTGAACCACCCATGCACCCCAAATAGACTGTTTTTTAAAGCAGTATTAGATTCACAGCAAAATTGAGAGGAAAGTACAGAGAGTTCTTCTATGCTTCCTTGCTCCCACACATGCTCAGCCACTTTCATTATCAACATTCCCATCAGAGTGGTACACTTGTTACAATTGATGAACCTGCATTGACACATCATAATCACCCAGACTCCATATTTATATTAGGGTTCACTCTTGGTGTTGTACATCCTATGGGTTTTGACAAATGTGTAATGACACGTATTCACCAATATTATACAGTACTGTATGATCCACAGTATCATACAGAATAGTTTCACTGCCCTAAAATCATCCTATTCCTGGCAACCATTGATCTTTTCACTCTCTACATAGCTTTGCCTTTTCCAGAATGTCATATAGCTGGAATCATACAGTGTATAACTTTTCAGGTAAGCTTGTTTCACTTAGTAATATCTATTTAAGTTTCCTTGAGATCAAGATATCTCAAATATAGCCATCCCCTTTTTTATAATAGTCCAGCTGATAATTTTCACTTAAAGTCTTTTTTTTTCCATTTAAAATATTCTGATTCCACATTAGATCTAAATTGAGGCTTTTAAAACTTTGGAAATCATTACTGAAGTTTCCCAAGAAGCTATTTTCTCCCCTTTTGACCACCAATATTTTATTTTCATCCTTAATCTCAAAAGTTTGCTCTCCTATGAAGGGAATTTTCATTATAGTATTACTTCTTTTCAGACCCTATGGTTTATAGATAGACACACACACACAAGCTCATTTATTTATAAATATGTATATGTTTTTAAATTTTAAGATTTTAGTATCTTTAAAAATGACAGACCCTAGAAACCAGGTCTGTCAATGGCTGTTGCCTTTTTCATTCATCTTCCAAAGAGCTCTCTTAAAGAATTGTTTGTATAGTAATAAGATGAATTATAATAATAAACAGTACCTTCATTATTCATTAAAGAAAAATTCACTAAAGAATGATAACTATTAATCAATGTTTTATCAATTACATAATAGACCCTATGTAATGACTATCTTGTATATTGACATGGCATTAAATTTAATTCATATTGATTAGTGCAAAGATAAAGAAATAGAACTGTAAAATGAAATATTTATAGTCTCTGTCAGAATTTCAAGCTTGAGTATTTATTTCATGTCATATATTGTGTAAGTTACCAATCTAAGATCATAACATAATTTGGTGTCTGGGAAATTGCATAAGTTTAACAAAAAAATATACATATTCTTAAGTTGTTTTCCTACACTGACATGTAATTCTTGAATTCACATTACATTTTTAAAGAGGTGTATTCATCTGTGAAATAGTTCAATGAATACACTTGCACTTTACAAATTCACTATTTAAATATCAACGACAGATGCATTAAACATTGGACAACAGATTCAGTGGTCTTCAAAGTGAGACACGCACACACATTAGTTGCTATGCAAATTGAACCAGGGGGTATGTGGCAAGAAAACATTAGAACACATATTTCTTGTTAACTTTTGAAAATCTCATCTATTTAAAAGTTTTTTTTAATGAATTTCCATAATCTATAAAATATCAGTAATGGGAACACATACATGTGATTTATAAATAATTTTTTTTAATGAGTGTAGTGCCTTTTTTTTTAAGAGCATGGATCAAAATAAAAAGGTTGTAGACACTGACTCTAGATATAAAGCTCATTGTTCTCTGTTGTATGGCTCATACCTAATATAGTCCTTGACACAAAGTAGTTATGCTCAATAAATATTTGTGAATGAATAATTAATCAGAATGGGTAGGGAAGGGCTCCATGCATTATTTAAATCTTGGAATGCCATGGAAATAGGCCCAATATATAAATAGGCCAAGTAACATTTTCCAGACCTGTTTTTATTTTTTTTTTTTAGGACACTTAGACTTTTAGTGGTTGCTATGATACTAGATGGTCCCAGAAAGCACAAAGCCCTCTGAAATGCATTCCAGAATTGTTGTTGTTTTTGTTGTTGTTGCTTTAGCTTTACTGAAGAACACAAAATTAAAAACAAACAAGTAAACCACATAAGTAGTTGATATACTAGAATTCCATTTCGACTTAATGATGAAGAGGCAATTAGGTAAGAATTTGCTATTGAATCTAAACATGTTGAAAGGGAGCAAAATGAGGTGCTGACAAGGATACTTAACAAGACACATCTTCTAATATTCAAAATCTAAACCTTTAAAAAATCCTTGCAAGACTTTATACCTTTAAGTTTCTACAGGTTTCTTAGAGTCTTTAGAATTAAGTAAAAAAGGAGAAATAGATATTTAGAGAACAATTCTTTTTAAAAAGGAATGAGTGACAGTATGGTTTCTTATACAGAAATGATAGCCCTGTTATTTTGGAGAGAATGGTAGTATTTTCTCAGAAACCTGCAGTGTGGGCTTCAGCAAGAAATGAAAAAAATAAGATTTCTTATTGACAGTTAAACTTGAAGGTCAAAACAGAGAAGATAATTGCATAGGTATGCAAAGTCACTGGAAAGACAGTCTGAGCTGTCCCCAGATTGAATGAGTCATTATGTCGAAAGAAAGACTGTTGTTAATAAGGTGAGGGCTACTCAGTCAAGCAGCACAGTTTTCCTAGCTGCTAAGACTTCAGAGTATTTGACCTCAGATGAGTTCTAGTGTAGTTATGGATCCAGGGGGTATTCCCAATGGACTTTTGAGAGTGTTTGTTTTATTTTGTTTTGTTTTCAAATAAGACTTTCCTCATTCTGAGTTTCAGTGTAGTGTTTTTGCTTGCTCTGATTTCATCCCACCAAAGGGCCTTCTGAGCACGGGGCCTTCTCCTGATTTGGTTGCTCAGTTGTGTTCACCTACAAGAAGAAAAATATACTGATTATATGAATTTGGGTCCTTTGTAATTCCCGAGGTACCGAGGTAGTGGTTTCTTACAGTGAACTAATTAGATGGTTTCTGATGATGTTTGGAGTTCAAGCTGAGGAGGTGACCATGGTAAAGATGTAGGCACTCCAATCTATGAGACAGAGTTTTTGTTATGCATGAACTGATGTCTTCTTTCAGTTTGGATTCATTTTAGGAACCATGAAAATTGCTCAGGTCTTATGTTTCCTGAATGAGGACAAAAGCAAAGTATTTGGCATAGAAATGTTAAAAGGTTGGTCTGAATGCAGAATTTAGCAGTCCCGGGTCCTGGGCTCCACTCAGCCTCTGTTTAAAGAATTTAGCTTGGCTACCTCTTCTTTGTGCTCTCTCGTTTACCCCGAAAGGGATTTGTACACAAAGCACAAAGTACTTTTGTGTCTATATGAAAGAGCAAAGAAACTTGGACTTTGCTATGTTTTTTATAGGGGTGGCACAGCCATTTCACATTGTACATTGTACAGCAAAGCTCCCGTAGATCTAGCAGCAGCTCTCCTCAATGTTTTCATCCTTGGAGTAGCTGTTTAAAAATCAACCTGTCTCCCCACCCCCTTTTCTTTGCAGTGGTGCTCTTTCTTACACACACACACCCTAAATTTCACAGTCCTCAGCCCAAACCCTACCCCTTTCAAAGTCCTGCCTACCATCAGGCCTGTTCTCCCCTGAGAAGAGCAGTCTTATCTCTGAATGCCCTCCTCCTGTTGAATTGTCCCCGAGATTCTTAAGAAAAAAAAAATCCATTACATCAGTATAGCAATGAGAACAAAAACTTCCTTGGAAAGACTGAAATAATGTGTCATTTTAGTTTTAAAAATAAACAAGTATCAGTTGGATGATTTCTTATTTAACATAGTCACAAATTCTTTAAAAAATGTGAAAATTAAAGCAAAAGAAAATAATTATTTAAACCTTTGAATTCGGTAATAAATGATCCAATTACAGGTAAAACCAGAAAGGCCTTGAAAAGAATTCCAAGGGATGTTTTAAAATATCAGGCAATGAAAGAATACATAAAGAATTATATTTATTTTTTAGATTACAAAGTCAATTGCTGGAAAAGCATTCCTCTTCATCACAGACCATTATCCAGGTTATTGCATTATTATTTTTTTAATCATTAATTTGGTGGTCTTTCATTTTTCTATTATTATTACAACAGTACTATGAGGTCATTATACACATTTTCTCCCCCAGCTTTAATGAGATGTAATTGACATACAACATCATGTATGTTAAAGTGTACAATATGTTGATTTTATGCACTTATATATTGCAAAATGATCATCCCAGAACATTAGCTACCACTGCCATCACTTCACATAATTAGTTTCTTTTTTGTGGTGATAGCATTTAAGATTTACTGTCTTAGCAACTTTGAAAGGTTATTATGTTTTGTTTTTATTTTATTCTAAGGAAAACCACTTGACTAGTCTTCACCCACTGTTAAGTGATCTGACACTAGGCAAGTCATTATGTTTCTTTGAACTTCAGTTTCTTCATCTGTAACATAGGATTAATATTTGCCCTGTTACAAATATTAAATGATATAGTTAGTGTATGGATAATAAGGAAAATTTTAACAATTGGCCCCACAGTCCTTTTAGGGAAGAAGTTAAGGGACAGTTGCCTATGTGCTAGGTTATAAGGTGAGAGTTTGCAGTTTTTTCCCCCTCAAAATTATCCCTCCAAAAAAGAGAGCAACCTTAAATTCAAGTCTCATACATCATTCTTTCAATAGTTGGGCAACAAATAACTAGGGAGTATATGTCCGAAACAGCTTCAATCAGTGTTAATTTCAGTTATTTATAAAGGTCACCTGAGATTCTTGGTTATTTAAAAAAAAAAAAAAAGGCAAAGAAATTTAACCCCGCTACTATAATCATTATTCCCTAGGGTGACCTCTGAATTGTAAGTGTTGAATGTCATTGTAAATAAGGCTTAAGTGTCACTTTAAAAAGCAATAAATTAAATGGTTACATTATGGAGGACATAAACAACAAGTTGATTCTTACGACTTGGGATACAATTTCAGTTTAAGCAGTCTGGCAGGATTAAAAATGCTGTACTTCCAACTAGTTAGAAAGAAACGAACTTGATGTGTTTGGAGGAACTGTATCAGATGACTTAACAGTGGCTCTATTGATGGCAAAGACACTCATGTCAGTTGTGAAGAATTTTCATGAACTGTGAGAATGAGGATAAAATCCCAGTATTTTATAAAGCAGTATAGGTTCATGTGTGTTTTTAAATATGATTGTGTGATTCAGTTGATAAACTCAATACCGTAAGAAGACATTTGACTATTTCTCCTATGTCAATCATTTAATGTTGGCCAGAAATTTTTTAAAGGGGATCTTCTCTTTTGGAAAATACATTCTTGGATCTCTTATATTCAGGCACAGATGGTATCCTGATGGGTATTTTGTTGGAGAATTTGTGGCTCTAGACGAAAAGAGGAGTTTGTTTGCTCCTAAGAGTAGGGGGCAAGAAGTGAGGGAGGCAGGGAGGCTATAGTCACCCATAAGTATAGGGAGATGGGCAGGTGTACATTCCCAGTGTTGAAGAAACTGAACCACAGGAAAAGAATAGAGATGAATCTGTTCATCTGAGATTACCTATGTGCTGCAATATAAACCCCTTCCAAGTCTCTCATGACATCCTAGATCTTCAGAAATTCTGCATACTTTCACAAGCTTTGTGAGAGTAGAATTTTTGTGGAACTCAAGAAAGGGGATGTCTTGCATCTGAGTTAACACTGGAATTGGGCAGAAATAGCCTGGAAGCCAAAATGACCTTAAGAGTATGGAATATTCTCTGTTCTCTCACCTTGTACCTGTGGGAAATTTGAGGAAAGCTCAGAGCTTTCTTTCACCAAGCAGAGGTCAGGTCAGTCTCCCCCAGACCAAGCAGGAAGGGGGCACCAATGACATGTGTGAATTGGGAGCACTAACGCACTTAACAAAGTTAAGATATTATTATTACTTTCTGTCCAATAACTTGTATCAAAAAGTTAACTACTTCTGATACAAACCCAATGGAGTATTTTAAGTGTCCAATTCTATGACTTTAAGAAAATGTATTGTTTGAGGCCTTTGTGTATTTTTAGAACTCAGGTTTATTTTCTCTTGCCTCATTTGAGCCCTATTTTCAAAGAAAGAGTATTTGAGTAATTGATTATTAATTTGAAAATAAGTACTTTGTGAAATAAGAAGAGTGTCTCATTTTTCTGAAATCAAACCTGTCACTAAGTGGGTTTAGATCTTCTTCCTTAGTTTTTACATGAAATTTAAGTGCTTTTGCTAGGGCTTCACACTTTCTCAATTTTTCTGTGTACCAATTTTATAATTTACTTTTATTTTACAAAAAGAGAGGAAGTTTGACTTCATTATTTATGTTACCAGTGAGCTTTTCTCAGGAACATAAATACTAGGAGTAGAGAACATCTAGGTCATAGAACCCAAGTTGTGGAAGGCTCCAATAAAACCTTTAGGAGTATTACTTTTCAAAATTAATGGAAAAAGCTTTATCTTCAAGAATCAGAAGTTATTCTTAAAAAATCAACAAGATGGAATTAAAACAGGTTCTAATTTTTTTCTAAGATCTTCTTTATATATCTCTAGTTTCCATAATAAAAACAGCTTTTATCAGTTTTGGTCAATGAAAGTGGCATTTGATAATATTTGGTAAGAAAAGTAGTTATATGAAGTTGCTTCTGTTATTAAGTATTGATAAATTAGTCTTATTTGAGCCATTTTATTTCTTAAATAATTTTAAGCATGTATCTGTTTTGAAAGCATGCATCTAGCTTATGCAGGACTGAATAATTAGGGGGAAAATAAGCTGGACATGCTTTGTAGTTTACTGTCATATACAGTAAGGATTTATTTCTGAAAATATTTAAGATTTGAAGAATGGGGAGAGGCAAGATGCCACTTTTTTAGTCTCAAAGGGCTTTTACTGTGATCTTTATGTTTCTTGTTATCTTGAATCTATTTCTGTAAAAGTTGTAGTAGCTATTTTCCAAAAGAATTTGAGGCACAACTGCTGATATATAATTACAGCCATATTATTATGTCTCTTGGTATAATCCACTATAATCAAAGTTGTTTACTCCCTGATTATATATCCAATTGTTCTACCAACCATGAAACAGTTGCTATGAATGTTCTTGAGAACCAATTTTTTCCTCCTTCTCAGTCCTTCATGAAATCTGCTTCTGTGTTTATTGTAAAATCTTGAAGAACTTGTCTCTTAGACACTAGTTATCTCCTACATAAAATTTCATGTAAGAAATTTATTTTGAAATTTAGTTTCAAGGCCCCAACTTCCGATTCTGACAGAGAAGAATGAAAATTGAGGGAGAAGCAATCAGGGAGACGTAACTCAAAAAATAATTCTAAGAAAAAAAATTATCCTAGTAATGGCTTTCTCTCTGGCTCATAGACAGCTCTCTTCTCACTGTACCTTCACAGGGGAGAGAGTGAAAGCTCTGGTATGTTTCTTACAAGTACACTAATCCTATTGGATTAGTACCCTACCCTAATGACCTAATTTAACCTTAATTATTTCTATAAAAGCCCTATTCCCAAATATAATCACATTAGGGGATAGGGCTTTAATATATCAATTTTGTGGGGACACAAACATTCAGTTGATTACATCTGTATATCTTGAACTCTTGACCCAAGAAGGGCTGACAGTCACATCAGCAAATCTGAACCTAGACACAGGGAAGCCATATCTATTTTTACTATGCCAGGGAAATCCAGGAGGGCCAACTTGATAAGTGTAGTTCTTATAATACTATTCTGAGCCAAGTAATACCAAGAAACTGGAGTTCTGTTAAGGGCTCAAAAGAAAGAAGTCAGATCCACCTTTGGATTTTGGCTGAGAATTCCTGGGGATCAGGCACTACTTGCTCACCTTTTCACAAGGTCCTTCTAAGGAATCACATAGTGAAAGGCTACAGGCCTAGAGAGACCCATGCCAAGGATAATGAAGCCCTAGGATATAGCAGTCATCATGAGATCCTATGCAAGGGGTAGGTATGCTGTTATCTGCTCATTATCTAGACAGAACTGAAGTTAAACAGACCACTCACCCCTAACAGGCAAGAGAAGCAGGTTAGTCCATTAGATCCAAAGAGCTGGAAATTTTCCCTTCCTTCCTCTTCCCTACGCCTCCCTTTCCTTGTTTCCTTCTTCCTCATCTCTCCCTAGTTCTTACTTTTCTTCTAGAATACTTTAGGTGAATATTTGGCTAAAAGTAGGGAAGTCTCCCTTATATCTGTCAGGCCTCAAATAAATTAATAAACTCTTTTATACATCACTGAATAAAAGGTTCAAAATGCCAAGAGTTAAACATTAGTCAAGTTTTGAAATAAAGTTACTTCATTGTCTACTCAAGAAAAGGTGAAGTAAAGATGGATCTGCAGAGTCCTATTCTGGCTGACTCTGACCATAGTAGGACCAAACAGGAGCATTAGAGCTTTCATCTTGCCAGTGGGGGGACAGTGAGAGGTAGAGTGGAGTACAGTTTCAGTTTCAGTATTTAGCAAGCCTTGGGGCCCTGTATATTAAAAACTCAGGAGTTCCATGCTGATAAGTACCTGCCCCAAGAGATTGATGAAAGCCAGTACTGTTTCTGCCTCAATTTTCTGTTCAGCACTCCAGTTCTCTAGGGAACTATAAAGCCTAGTACAGCCCTTAAGTCTGGGAAGAAACGGCTGTTGCCCAAGCCTTGGGTTTTGGGCAGCTTGCATATCACAGATATCAAATTTCAAAGACTTGAGAATATTTTTTTGGGAAGTTTGGTAACTGATAGAAAAAATGAGATTTGTAAGAGAGGGATTTATGAGCTGAACTGGGTATCCATCAAGGCCAGAAGATGCAGGGCTGAGAACCCTCACCTGTGATAGTGGTAGGAGAGTGGGGAAGAGTAGGTGGAGAAAATCACAGACTCTGCCCCGGGAAACCAGAAAGAGGGAGTAGTTGTTTTATTTGAAGCTGGCTCCTATTCATTTAAAGTGACATCTAAGCAAACTGGATTCCATAGATAATTGTGCTCCCTTTCTCTCCTTTGGGAGGAAATTCTGAGAAGGAAAAATTCATCATGAGGAGGAGAATTGGCCCCCTTCAGCATTCTGGGGAGCTTGTCTGGGTCACCAGGCATGGGCCCAGTTTCTGCTCTGCTCTCCCTTACCCCAGCAGATCCATGTTGGACCAGAAGAGGGGCCTAATAACTTAGTCATCAAGGCTTCAGTGCAATATATGGAAAATTGGTGGGAGAGAGGGTGACTTGGGGACCCTTACTACACTTTTTCCAATTCCCCGTGCTGGGTTACATGACAGGGCCTGGATCCTGCATCTGAGATTCTGGTCATCGTCTGAGGTCTGATTTAATAAACTGATTACCTGAAGGAAAAATGCTATTTCTAGCTCTTCTGGGCTTGAGTTATTACTGCCCTTCCTCCCTAGAACTCCCAACATCACCACATTTACCACCACAACCCCCACATTGGGCCATCTTGGGTAATTTGGTTACCTTGAGCTAAACCCTAGTTTGCCTTGGCACATTGAATATTAAGTAAAATTAATTCTCCCTTAACCCCATTTTCTCCCAGACCTGATTCTCTGGTGAAAAATGATGATTTCAGGAAAATTGCAAATCAGATGGAAATTCTGGGTTGGCTGCTATAGGACTGTCATTACAAGGTAACATACACTGGGTGGCTTAAACAATAGAAATTAATTTTCTCATAATTCTGGAGGCTAGAAGTCCAAGATTGAGGAGTTGGCTAGGTCAGTTTCTCCTCAGGCCTCTCTGCTTGGCTTGTAGATGATTGCTTTCTCAGTGTCCTCACATGGTCTTTCCACTACGGATGCATATTTCTAATGTCTCTCTCTTCTTATAAGGACCACAATCATATTGAATTAGGGTCCATACTAATGACTTCATTTTAACCTAATTATTTCTTAAATACCATATCTCCAAATACATTCTCAGGTACTGAAGGGTAGGACTTCAACATATGAATTTTGTAAGGGACACAATTCAGCCCATACATGTCACTTATACACTGTGTGACCTTGGGAAAGTTATTTAACCCTTCTGAGTCTCAATTTCTACATTGTAAAGTGGGGAGAGGAATATCCACCCTATGAGGTTCTTATGAGAATTATATATATACTATATGTAAACAATCAAAATGATCTTTGGCACAGAGTAGACCCAGAGACCCTGGGATGCCAACTTGACTATTATGGAGTAGATGAATGTGTGATCAATAGCTTGTCTTATACAAATTGCTCATACTACAGTCTCTGTGTGCGTATGTGAATGTGGGTAGAAAACACATAATTTCCAGATAACTACTCATGCTTTTTAGTGTCTGATAAGAGTATGTATAATTTAGTTTGAGGAAATAGCCCTGTACAATTTCAAATTTCAGAACTGAAAGTTATAATCAAATTCAAGTGTTAAAAAATGAAGGGAGACCTGTTTTTATTTCACTGTAGTTTCTTTTTTTAACTCTCAACACTTTAACTTTGGAATGAAGCAGTTCAAATTATATTCTCTAATAGTCTTTGGTGTGCATTTTACAAATGGGAGAAACAGAGCAAAACAGAAGAAAGGAATGTACTATTGGTATAATGGAGTTCATTTTTCTTCTTTCTTTTTCAATATATTGTTTTTGAAGTGGTTTCCCACAGGAATAGAATTTCCTTCATGAAAGTTGAAATGAAACTGAAGAGCTCTTCACACAGAGAACACCATGTGATTCCAAATGTGCTTCCTATCCCTTTCCATGTTGAGACTGGATTTTCTGTGACATCATTCTGAGGAATGTGTGCACCATGGCTGGGGTTATCGTATGGGGCAAGGTCCATCTCAGGGAACAACAGCAACAAAGAGAAGATAAGCTAAAGAGAATTTGCTTTTCCTTAGTGTCCCTTGCCATGTACATCTGGTAATTTCCAGAGGCTCTGGTCAAGGGCTCATCTGGGGACAGGGCTGAGCTGAGCCCATTCTAATTTAGGTCATCAGAGAGGTTCAGGAGAAGTGCTCAGGCCTATAGTTACTCCTGTAGTTTGATTCAGGGGGCAAGGTGCTTTGGCCTGAAAAAGGGCATTCTACTCCATGGGCATGAGCACATCAAGGAGGAAAGGAAGGGAGGCCTTGCACTGATAGTTTGATGTCTTCTTCTGAACACTCTGGGGGCATTTTCAGGACTTTGCACTCATTTTTGGTAGTCTTTTCCCATCCTGTCTAATGAGATAGTTCTTTCGCCCTGGCAGCTAGTTTAAGTGCAGATAACTTTCCCTTATGCCTTCCATCTACTTCTCCCATCTCCCTGAAAGCCCCAGACCCAGGCCTCATCTCTGGGCAGTGGTTATGTCTTCTCACTGGTTTCTCCAGCCTTTCTCAAACCCATGTTCCACACTGGAACCAAAGTGTCCTACTGATAAAGCTCCAAATCGTTTTTAGATCCCATAGCAATGCCAGATACAATACAAGACACCCAGTAAATTTAATTTAGATAAACAATATTTTTTAGTATAACTATGCCCAATTCATACTTATTTTAAAAAGTTATTTGTTGTTTATCTGAAATTAAAGTTTAACTGGGCATCGTGATTTTTATCTGCTGAATATGGCAAATCAGGGCCTTACATACTCTAGCCCAACCTCGCTTTTACCATTTTGCATATCACAAGTTCTCTCTGTTGCTTAACTGCTTGCAATTACCCCAAACAGGCTGTTCAGTCTGAATTCCCCAGAACAGACCCTATGACAAGGCCTGGTGTGCAAAGCACTTTATTTGGGAAGCTCAGAACATACTGGTGGGGAGTTGGGGCAGTGACACAGGAAAAGGAACCCAGTGCCCACAGTTGGACTGGCGCCAAATCCCTGGGGAAATTCTGGGAAACACTGTGAAACATATTTAGAATTATCCCATCCAAGGGGAGAATAAATGGGGGAATTTACGTATCAGCTACACCACTCTGTCATTGGTTGAGGACAACCCTTGGGGATGTTATATTCCTTCCAGGTTTTTTACCAGCATTTCCCAAAAAAGGGAAGAATGCCCCTCTGCTTCCTGAGGGAAATCTCAGGTTTAGATGCAGATACAGGCAAGGTGAATGTGCGCTGGAGAACAGGACATTTTCAAGCCCAATGTACATGGGCAGGGTAGCCACCTGCTACACAGATAATACTTTTTCCCTTCTAGGTCTTTTTCTTAGCTACTGTCTCAGACTCCTCCCATCTCTCTACTGCCCTTTGTTCTACTCATTTTGTAGTATTCAATTTAGATGTCACTTCTGAATGAATGCCTTCCTCCTCCACCCCCACCCACTCATACATCCAAAATTCAAGTGCTCCCCACATCCTTGTGATAACTTCTATTACAACTCTGACTAATTTTCTATTACAATGTTAAATAAAGCTTTTCAGGCAATTTAGTTATGAGCATGTGTCGAGGTTTATTAGAACTTTGCTGCAAGGAAAAGACCTGTAAGAGTGTATATTAGCCAACTGAAAGATGATTTCTTGTAAGAAATTTTGTAGTTAGAAGAATGATTACATAATTGTTGTTGAATCAGATATAAAAAAGAAGAAAGAATGTTTGGTTAAAGATCACCAGATTCTAGGGGTAACTGAGTGGTTCAGTCGGTTAAGTGTCCAACTCTTAGGTCTTGGCTCAGGTCGTGATCTCATGGTTCATGGGATTAAGCCCCATGTCAGGCTCCATGCCAAGTGTGGAGCTTACTTGGGATTCTTTCTCTGCCCCTCTCTCTGCCCCTTCCCCACATCCAACCCCTACCCCCTGCTCATGCATGCAATCTCTCAAAATAATTAAATAAGCTTAGAAAATTTTTTAAAAAAAGATCATCAGATTCTTGATTGGCAGTCATCAGGGTAACCAGTCACTTGATTCCCCAGAGCAAATTTTCATCTATTAAAATCTGTAGGGAAATTGTTTAAAAATTAATTAGGAGTAACGCTTTCTCCCAAAAGAACATAATAAATTATATCACTCAAAACATGTTGTTGTTTTTTTTTTCTCAGACTGGGATAGCTTTTTCTTTTCTAAAAATGTGATTACATGTTTCCTTCTCTTTTGCCTCCCCCTAACTCCTTGAGGTTGATAACTATAACTAGTTATTATTATACATGCCCTGTAACTAGTACAGTTGCAGAGCCCTCAGTACACACTTTAATGGGGACTAAGTAAAAGTCAATCAATTTCTTATATACCAGCATTTAATAAGTAAATTTAAAATTAAACACATATTACCATTTACATTAGTACCCCCCAAATTTAAATATGTAGGTGTAAATTTAACAAAATATGCACAAGATCTATGTAAAGAGAACTACAAATCTCTGATGAAAGATATCAAATACATGCATACATACATACACATTCCATGTTCATGGATAGAAAGTCTCAATATTGTCAAGATATTAGTTCTTCCCACTTTATCTATAGAGAATCAATGCAATCCCAATCAAAATCTTGGCAACTTACCTTGTGGATATCAACAAATTGATTCTAAAGTTTACATGGAGACGCAAAAGACCCAGAATAGTTAACTCAATATTGAGGGACAAGAACAAATTCAGAGAACTATACTACCCAGCTTCAAAACTTACTATAAAGCTACAGTATTCAAAAAACTGTGGTATTGCTGAAAGAATAGAAAAGTAGTTCATTGGAATAGAATAGAGAATTCAGAAATAGACCAGCATAAGTAAAGTCAACTTATCTTTAACACAAGAGCAAAGACAATAAAATGAAGCAAAGATAGTCTTTTGAGGAAATGGTGCTGGAAAAAATGGATACCACATGCAAAAATATAAATCTAGACATAGACCATTCCTTACAAAAGTTAATTCAAAATGAATCAGAGTTCCAAATACAAAACAAAAGGCTATAAAACTCATAGGAAGTAACAGGAGAAATCTGGGTGCTCTTGGATATGATGACTACTTTTAGATACAACAACAAAGGTATTGTTCATGAAAGAGGCAGTTGATAAGCTGGACTTCATTAAAACTAGACTTCACCAAGATGGTAACGTAGATCATTCCTGACTTTGCTCCCCATCACAAAGAAGGAGAGCTAGCAACTATTCAAGATGAGAACTTCACTGAAAGAATTCTAGAACATGAGGGTGAGTCTAAATCACCCCCTACACCACAGAGACAAGACAGATTGCATTAGAAGGGTAAGAGAAGTGACTACCTAATGACTTTTTTTCACTTCCCTCAGGCCAGTGCAACACTATATGGAGGGGTTTTCCTTGAGCTATTAGGTCCTCCAGTAAGACAGAAAGAGAACCCAGGGGAAGACAACCAGTCTTCCCCACTGACCATTGGGGTTGCTTTGTGGGAACCTCTACTCTCATCTCACTCCATGGGGATTTCAGGGGAACCTTGGGGGCTTGACCACTGGGAATCTGACTTATGATGGAGAAGCAGGGAGGATCTTATAACAACAAGCACATGGATCTTGGCAGATCAAGTTTATACCTGCAATGATAAAGTAGTAATCCCAACCAATGGTTTTGCTCATCTGAAGAAACATATTGGTAATGCAGTCTGACTAGGGAACTCATTGGGGTGCAGATCTGCCTGATTTGAATTTTTAAATGAAGGGTATTGCTAGCCCTAGAGCCTTGTTTGCCCGTGCTCAGGCAAGGAGCTGAATAATGGCCCTGCCCACTATGGTGAGTATCTCCTGGTCACATCTACTGGACAGAGGAACACCTACAAGCTGTGTAGAACAGTAGTGCTCAAACTGAGAGGTGGGTAGGTAGAGCTTATCACCTCCAGAGCAAAGCCAGTACCAGGCACAGGAAAGTTTCTGTGCTATACATAGGCAGAAGGATTAATTCATAGCCAAAGCTGAGGGTAGCTCCCAACCCCTCCCAGCTAGATAGTCTGGGAAATTGAGAGTTGCCTGGAGTGACCCTTCCCCTTTCCTTGTTCCAGACAAGGGAGCTGGAACATAGGCCTACCTGCTGTGGCTCCCTGTCCCACCTGACTGGAAGAGCTGGCAAGGATGCCTGGCAGCTGTGTGCTGCAGTAGTGCTTAAGCTGAGACACAGGTAGGCAGAACCAATAGTTTTCAGAGCAAAGCCAGTGGCCCTTTCCAGCCAGGGAATTTGGGGCACAGGTTGGCTTGAGTTAAGACAACAAAGAGCTTTGTCAGTTTTACACCTGCTTCTCCCACTATGCCCATATAGAGAAACTAAATTGTAGCCTCACTTATCGCTGCATATAGCCTCAAGCCTGCCTAACCAAGGAACCCAACCAGAGCACATGGTAAGCTGTAGAGTCTATCCAATAGCCCTGCTTACAGTGACACTTGAACAGAGAGCCATCTGTGACTTTCCCTGTCTGCAAAGAAGAATTGGTGGCCTCAGCTGACAAGCAAATTTAGTGCACACTTTTGCCCGATTTGGGTCCCCAAACAATGAGCTGTACAAGCCCTAAGTCCCATACTGCTGACCAGTCAGGGAAGGAAAGATAATTCATAGCCTCATCTATTAATGAATATAGTACCCAAACCTAACCATCTAGTAAGTGTGAACAGAGAATCTAGACAGTCATGGAACCCATCCTACAGCCTCACTTGGGTAGTGAACCAAAAAAGCAGCCCTATTCAACTGTTCTCACCCAGTGGCACCACCATCTCCATCCCTGGCCTCAGAACTTGCACAGTTGCCTCACCCCAAAATAAACCATAATCGCAGGCCCTGTCTACCCAAGAACATTACCAGTATACATGTCCAGAAACTCAAACTGTTGACTGTTTGAATTTGACTGTTTGGAGACCTGTCTCTGCCAAAACAAACCTGTAAAGTCTGGAAGAGGAACCTGATTACTTAAATACACAGATAGCAACATAAGGAATCAAGGATCACAAAAAGTAGGTAAATATGACACCAACAAAAGAAACTAATAAAGCTCTAATAGATGATTTTAAAGAAATGGAGATATATGGACTATAAGACAAAGAATTCCGAATACTTTTCTTAAAGAAGTCTAGTGAATTCCAAGAACACACAGACAACTAAACAAAATTAGGAAAACAAAGCATGAACAAAATGAAAAGTTTGACTAAGCAATAGAATTGAAAGAAAGAAGGAAAGCAAGAAAAAAGAAAGAAAGAAAGAAAGAAAGAAAGAAAGAAAGAAAGAAAGAAAGAAAAAACATTCTAGAGCTGAAAAATATAATACTGGTGCATGGGAAGATGGCTGAGCAGGTATCCAAGTCTATGCTCTTTGTGTCTGGGTAACATGTCAGTCACCCATTGCAGAATAAGTTTTCAGAAAACTTGTAACTGATCAAAAGCTTTCAAATAATTGGAGGATAGAAAATGTAGTGACATCTACATATGAAATAGCAAACCCTCCCAATTATGGAGGGCACAATTAAATAAAAAAGCATATTATTCCCATCAGTCTGTGGGGTTAACATTGCCTGGCAGGTTACCAAAGAAGACTTTGCTACATCTGATTATATACTACATATGGATGAAAGCAATCTGAGATACTTGAATAGGAAAAGAAATGCAAATCTAAAATTGAACTACTTGAGAGTTATCCACAAAAACAATTTATTATTGAAACAATTTATTATTTATTATGGGAATGAGTCTGACTTTGAGACTATCTACTAGCAGTGTGTGAGGTGCTGCAGAGCCTTCTTGGAGAAAGCCTGCTAATGTCATTACCATTTCTCCCTACAGCCTCATGGTGAGCGCCATAGTCTTCACAGTTAGGCCACAGTTGTTTCTTCAGTTGACTCACTGTTTCTTTTCTTAAAAAAATAATTATAGATAGAAATCAGCTTTTGTGTTTGGCAGACAAATAAATAAAAATGTTTGATCCAGAACAACAACAACAAAAAAATTTTAAAGCATCAATAGAAAGGAGAAGTATCTACAAGGGAATCCCCATAAAGCTATTAGTAAATTTTTCTACGGAAATATTTGAGGCCAGGAGAGAATGGGATGACATATTCAAAATGTTAAAAGAAAAAAAAAACCCTGTCAACCAAGAATACTATACCCAGTGAAGCTATTCTACAGAAATGAAGGAGGGATAAAGACTTTCCCAGAAAACCAAAAGCTGACGGAGTTCATTACCACTAGACCTGCCATACAAGAAATGCTAAAGGGAGTTCTTTGAATGGAAATAAAAAGAGCCTAGCTAACATCATAAAAACGTAAAAAATTAGTGTAAAGGTCACTGGTTATGGAATATATAGTCAAGGGTAGATTCTGTAATTTGTAATTGTGGTATGTAATTTACTTACAACAATGGTTTAAAGTTAAAATAAATATAATAAAAATGTCCATAACTGGAATAATCCCTTGTTAATTATACACTACGAAAATATGTAAGTTGTAACAGCAATAGCCTAAAATGTGAGAGGGAGAAGTAAAAGTATAAAGTATGCAATGAAGTATTATAATTTTAAGATATTTTATGTAAGCCTCATGGTCATCACAAGGGAAAAACCTATAACAATGATAGATTTTTAAAAAGAAGGAAGAAAAAGATGGAGAAAGAGAAGGAGAAGAAATCAAAGCATATGGATACCAAAGGACATCAAAACATGAACAAAGATAGCAGGATAAGGAACATTGAACAATGGATGTACAAAACAACCAGAAAACAATTAACAAAATGGCAGTAGTAGTCCTTACCTATCAATAATTATTTTAAATGTAAATAGATTAAATTCTCTAATCAAAAGACGTAGAATGGGTGAATGGACAAAAAACAAGACCCAATGAAATACTACTTACAAGAGATTCACTTTATTTTCATTATTATTTTTTAATATATTTTTTTTTACTTTTAAGTGATTCTAGGTTTACAGAGAAGTTGCAGAGATGGTGCAGAGGGCTCCTGTACTCCTTGTTCAGTTCCTGCTGAAGCCAGCATCTCAGGTTTCCACAGTACTTTTGTCCAAACCATGGAAGTAGCATTGGTCTATTGCCTGATGCAAGGCTTTATCTCCCAGGCATCCTTCTCAGGTCTGGTCCAACCAGTCCTACCTTACATGTCGCAGTTCTGAACCTGCTCAGGGCTGTCAGATTTTGTCAGTGAGCCTCATTCAAGGTCTATTTGATGTAAGATAAGGTTCTGGGCTTTCAGGTAGAAGACCACAGGGATGACTGCTCTCATCAAATCATAGTGGGAGCATGCAATGTCTTGTCTAGAATTCTGGCCTGTGGCACGTTTGCAGCCATAGTGGATCCATTATTTCTCCAAAAGGTGTGAGCTTTCTTGAGAGAGTGGTGATCTTGTGTCTCCTGTATTTTTCTCTTTGGAAGGAAATGAGGGCCCTGCAGGTGAGGTGGTTGGTATTGTTTGCAGTTGGAGGGAAGGTTGGTATGTGACAGCTTTCAGTGGTGCCAGCTGTCATTGCATCCTGTTCTTATTCTTGGGACCCTGGGTGTTGCTTCACTTTAGCCTTAAATACAGACATAGACTGAGAGTGAAGGAATGAGAAAAGTTGTTCAAGCAAATGGTAACCAAAAAAAAAAAAAAAGGCAGGGGTAGTTACATCAGATAAAATAGATTTTAAACTAAAAATAGTAAAGAGAGCCAAGATCATTACATGATAATAAAGTGGTCAGTTCATCAAGAGGATATAACAATTGTAAATATATATGTGCCCAAAACCTGAACACCTAAGTATATAAAGCAAAACTAACCAAAAAGAGAAATGATAATAGTAGAGTACTTTAATTCTTCACACTATACAATGGATAGACCATCCAGACAGAATCAATGAAGAAAGAGCAGATTTGAACAAATTATTGACCAAGTGGATTTAACAGACATACATAATATTCTACCTAACAGCAGCGGAATATGCCTTCTTCTCAAGTGTACATGGAAAAATTTCTAAGATAACCATATATTAGACCAGAAGACATGTCTTAGAAAATTCAAGAAGATTGAAATCATACCAAATATCCTCTCTGACCATAATAGCATAAAACTATAAATTGGTAACAGGAAGAAAACCGGACAATTCATAAATACATGGGAATTAAACACTCCCCTTAAAAACCAATGGATCAAAGAAATTAAAGAGGGATAAACAAGTTTCTAGAAACAAATGAAAATGGAAACATAATATACCAGAACTCATGGGATGCACCAAAGGTATTTTAAGGAGAGAAGGTCATAACAATAAACATCTATATTAAGAAGCAATAAAAATTTCAAATAAGCAACCTAGCTCTATGCCTTAAGGAACTAAAAAAAGAAGAAAAGGCTGAACCTGAAGTTAGTAGGAGAAAGGAAATAGTAAAGATTAGCACAGAAATAAGTGAAGTCAAGAACAGAAAATCAATAGAAAAGATTAACCAAACTAAGAGTTGTTTTTTGAAAAGGTGAACAAAACTGACAAATCCTTACCTAGACTAATGAAAAAACAGGATCCAAATCAACAAAATTATAAATGAAAAAGGAGACATTACAAGCCGATACCCCAGAAATACAAAGAATCATAAAAATGCACTATGAACAACTGTATACCAACATATTAGACACCTAGGAGAAATGAAAAATTCTTATAAATATATAACTTACCAAGACTGAACTGGGAAAAAGTAGAAAATCTGAATAGATCAGTTAGTAGTAAGGTTATCAAATTGCTAATCAAAAATTTCCCAACAAAGAAAAGGCCAGGAATTCAAAGCTTCACTGGTGAATTTTACCAAACAATTAAAGAAGAATTAACACCAGTCTTTGTCAAAATCTTCAGAAAAAAAGAAATCAAAAAGGAGGGAACATTCCCAAATTTATTTTAAGAGGCCAGTGTTATCCAAAGCCAGAAAAGGTATCCCTGATGAATATAGATGAAAAAACTCCCAATAAAATACTAGCAAACCAAATTCAGAAGCACTTCAAAAAAGGTTCATTCACCATAATCAAATAGGATTATTTCCTGGGATGTAAGGATGGTTCAACATACACAAATCAATTCATGTGATACATCACATTAATTGAAGAAAAAAAAAAAAAACCCTAAGTATGATCATCTCAATGGATTCAGAAAAAGCATTTTTAGAAAATTTAACATACATTCATGATAAAAACTCTTAACAAATTACACATAGAAGGAACATATCTCAGCATAAAGTCCATATATGACAAGCCCACAACTAACATCATATTCAATGGTGAAAGTTTAAAAGCTTTTCCTCTGAGATCAGGAACAAGACAAGGATGCTCACTGTCACCATTTCTAGTCAAAATAGTACTGGCATTCCTAGCTAGAGCAATCAGGCAAGAAAAATAAATAAAACAATCATAATGGGAAATGAAGAAGTAAAATTATCTTTATTTGCAGATGACATACTGCGTATAGAAAATCCTAAAGCCTCAACCGTTAGATTTAATCAATGAATTCAGTAAAGTTGCAAGATAAAAAATAACATACAAAAATCTGAAAAAGAATTAAATTGATCCTCTTTACAGTAGCCATCAAAACAGTTAAAAAATCAGGAAAAAAAATAATCAAGGAGGTGACAGTTCTCTACTCTGAAAACTATAAGACACTTATGAAAGAAATCAAAGAACACAAATAAATGGAAAGGTATCTCATGTTCATGGATTGGAAGAATTGATATTAATTAATTAATATTGTTAAAATGTTAATACTGACCAAAGCCATTTGTAGATTCAATGAAATCTCTGTTAGGATTCCAATGGCATTTTTTACAGAGTAGAGGAAATTCACACTAAAATTTTTATGGAACTTATAGATCCCAAATAGCCAAAGAAATCCTGAGAAAGAACAATGCAGGAGGCATAACACTTTTTATTTCAAGCTATACTATAAAGCTATAATATAACAACAACAACAACAACAATAACAAAACAATTATACTGGCATATAAACAGACACATAGACCAGTGGAATAGAATAAAAAACCCAGAAATAAACCAGAGCATATATAGTCAACTAATATTTGACATGGGAACCAAGAATACTCAATGGAGAAAAGACAGTCTCTTCAATAAATAGTGTAGGGATAATTGGATATTCAAAAGAATGAAACTGGACCCCAATCTTACGCTACTCACAAAAGTTATCTTGAAATGGATTAAGAACTTAAATATAATACCTGAAACTATGAAAGTCCTAGAAGAAAACATAGGAATAAAACTTCTTGACCTGGATCTTGGTAATGATATTTTGTTTTTGAATTTAATTTAATTTAAAATTCCAGTATAGTTAAAATACAGTGTTATATTATTTTCAGGTGCATAAATAGCAATTCACCAGTCCCATACATCACCCAGTGCTCATCACAGCAAGTGCACTTCTTAATCCCCATCACCTATTTCACCCATCCCCTTTACCCCCCCTCTGGTAACTATGAGTTTGTTCTTTATAGTTAAGAGTCTGTTTATTGGTTTCTCTCTCTCTTTTTTTTCTTTGCTCATTTGTTTTGTTTCTCAAATTCCACATATAAGTGAAATCATATGGTGTTGTCTTTCTCTGACTTATTTCACTTAGCATTATACTCTCACTCCATTGATGTCATTGCAAATGGTGTATTTCATTCTTTTTTATGGCTAAATAATATCCCATTGTGCATATGTGTATATGTGGGTATATAATGTGGGTGGGCATATATATATATATGTGTGTGTGTATATGTATATATATGCATACGTATATATGTATATATATATGCATAGGTATATATGCATATATATATACCACATCTTTTTTATTCATTCATCTACCGATGGACACTTAGATTCCTTCCATAATTTGGCTATTACAAGTCATGCTGCTATAAAGATAGGAGTGCATGTATCCCTTTGAATCAGTGTTTTTGTATACTTGGGTAAATACCAGTAGGGAGATTACTGGATCATAAGGTAGTTCTATTTTTAACTTTTTGAAGAACCTCTATACTGTTTTCCAGAGTGGCTGCACCAGTTTGCATTCCCACCAACACTGCATGAGAGTTCCTTTTTCTCCACATCCTTACCAATACATGTTGTTTCTTATATTGTTGATTTTACCCATTCTGACAGGTGTGAGGTGATATCTCAGTGTAGTTTTGATTTACATTTCCCTGATGGATATGACGCCTAAATCACAATCAACTAAATAAAAAAATAATAATAATAAATGAGTGGGACTACATCAAACTAAAAAAGCTTCAGTACAGCAAAATAAACCATCAACAAAGTGAAAAGACAACATATGGAATAAGAAAAAAATATTTGCAAAATCCTGTATCTAATAGGGGGTTATTATTCAAAGTATATAAAGAACTCCTACAACTCAATGGCAAAAACAAAAACAAAAACAAAAAATCCCCTCAAATAGCTTACTTTAAAAATAGGTACAGGGGGCGCCTGGGTGGCTCAGTCGGTTAAGCGTCCGACTTCAGCTCAGGTCATGATCTCACCTTCCGTGAGTTCGAGCCCCGCATCGGACTCTGGGCTGATGGCTCAGAGCCTGAAGCCTGCTTCTGGTTCTGTGTCTCCCTCTCTCTCTGCCCCTCCCCCATTCATGCTCTGTCTCTCTCTGTCTCAAAAATAAATAAACGTTTCAAAAAGAAAAAAAAATAAAATAAAAATAGGTACAGGACCTGAATAGACATTTTTTCAAAGAAGATATATGAAAGGCCAAGAAGTACATCAAACATGCTCAACATTACTAGTCATTATGGAAATTCAGATTGCAACCACAATGAGATATCACTTCATACCTGTTAGAATGACCATTATCAAAAAGTCAAGCAATAATAAATGTTGATGTGGATGTGGAGAAAAGGGAAATTTTGTGTACTCATGGTGGGATTGTAAATTGGTGTAGCCACTATAGAAAACAATATAGAGAAGCCTCAAGAAATTAAAAATAAAACTACCATATGATTCAGCAATCCCACCTCTGGGAAATGAGAAGGAAATGAAAGCACTAAATTGAAAAGGTGTCTGCACCCTCAGGTTCCTAGCAGTATTATGTACAATGGCCAAGATATGGAAACAACCTAAGTGTCTATTGATGTATCCATCAAAATGGATACAAAAATGATGATACACACACACACACACACACACACACACACACACACACACATTGGAGTATTATTCAGCCATAAAAAATGAGGAAATCCTACCATTTGCAGCAACATGGATGGATCCTGAAGTCCACTTAGCATTATGCTAAGTGAAATAAATCAAACAAAAACTGTATGCTCTCACTTATATGTGGAATCTAAAAGAAAAAAGAACCGTATAGAGAGATTAGATTACCAGAAGTGGAGGATGGGGGAAGGGGAAATTGGAGGAAGGTGGTCAAAAGTTATAAACTTCCAGTTATAAGCTAAAGAAAACGTAGGCATGTAATATACAACATGATGACCATAGTTAGTACTGCTGTTCGATATATAGGAAAGTTAAGAGAGTAGCTAAGAGTTCTCATCAGATGACAAGCAACAATTTTTTCTCTTTTTTTTTTTTACTTTTTTCTTTTTTTGTGTTTATATGAGATGATGAATGATAGCTGAACCTATTGTAGTAATCCTTTCATGATATATGTAAGGCCAACCATTTTCCTGTATGCCTTAAACTTACACAGTGATTATATCAATTATTTCTCAATCAAACTGGAAAAAAAAAGTAAAGTACAGAGGAGAAGAAAAAAACCCAAGACTTCTGACCTGTGAAAGACAATGTCTAGAAAATAAGACAAATCAGGACTGGGTTAAAAAAATATTTGCAAAAGACACATCTTTTTTTTCTTTTTTCTAAAAACACGTCTGATACAGGATTATTATCCAAAATATACAAAGAACTCCTAAATATTCAGCGATAAACAAACAAACCAATTAAAAACGGGCAGAAGATTTGAACAGATACCTCACCAAAGAAAATATACAGATGGCAAATAAGCATATGAAAATATCTCATTAGGGAATTGCACATTAAAACAACAATAATGTATCACTACATACCTATTATAATGGCCAAAATCCAAAACCCTGACAACACAAAATACTGGTGAGGATATGAAGCAACAGCGCTCTCATTCATTGCTGGTAGGAATGCAAAATGAAACAGCCACTTTGGAAGACAGGTTGGCAGTTTATTTTAAAACTAAATACACTCTTACCATATGATCTAGCAATTACACTCCTTGGTATTTATTCAAAGGAGTTGAAAACTTATGTCCATACAAAAATCTGCATATGGATGCTTATAACAGTTTTATTCATAATTGCCAAAACTTAGAAGACACCAAGATGTTCTTCAGTAGGCGAATTGATAAATATACTGGTATATCCAGACAATGGAATATTATTCAGTGCTAAAAAAGAAATGATCAAGCCATGAAAAGACATGGAAGAACCTTAAATGCATATCATTAAATGAAAGAAGTCACTCTAAAAAAGCTACATACAGTATGATTCCAACTATGTAACTCTCTGAAAATGACAAAACTATGGGAACAGTAAAATGATCTGTAATTTTTAGGAGTTGGGGATGAGGGGTGGGGAATTTATTGGTAGAACACAGAGGATTTTTAGGATAGTGTAACCATTCTGTAAGATACTACATTGGTGGATACACGTCATTATACATTTGTCAAATCCATAGAATGTACAACAGCAGGAGTGAACCTTAATGTAAACTGTAGACTTTGATTGCTACATATGTCAGTGTAGGTTTATGGGTTGTAACAAATGTACCACTCTGGTGGGGGATATTTATAATTAGGGAGATTATATGTGTAGGGGGACAGGAAGTACATGGGAGCTCTCTGAACTTTCCATTCACTTTTGCTGTGAACTTAAAACTGCTCTAAAAAATGAGGTTTATTAATTTTAAAAAATCAGTTTTTAAAAAGGTTTTATTTCCCTCCCTGTGCCTTCCTCATCCTCCTCGGACCTAGTCACTTCCTGAGGTGAGGATGATAAAGCTGGTTGAAAGGCCTACCAAAAAAGATCTTAAACAGGTAGTGTGATTACCTTGCATATACCTCCTAATATAACATTAGAAGCTCTTCCCATCCCTCACCTTGTCTAGCTTAGAAATAATCTAGCACAAAAGGCTGAACCAGAGGAAGAAGAGAGTGGACTCTAAAATACAGTGAAGACAAAATTATATGATTGCATTTATATGTAGTGTCCGGAACAGGCAAATCTATAGAGACCAGAAAATAAATTAATGGTAGCCAGAGACTGGGAGGAAGGGCCACAGGTAATGACAACTGAGGAGTAAGGGTTTTTCTTTGGAGTGTCTTAAGTTGATTGTGGTTATGGTCATACTGGTCTGTGAATATACTAAAAACTATAGAAGTATGTTCTTTGAACTTGCTGGTTTGTAAATGTATCTCAGTAAAGTTGTTTCTAAAAAAAAATAGGGTGAGGCAAACCAAGAATTAAAATGATGGAGGGGTGGAAGGAGGAGAGGAGGCAGAGAAGATTGAAAGGGGAGGAGTTTCCTGGCCATCCTCCAACCTCCAACCTCAGAGGAAAATTCACATAGGGGTACCTTCATAGTTTAAGCTTCAAGTTTCTAAGGAACTATAGACAAATGAAAGTCAAGAAGCCAATCCTGAATCTCAGTCTTCCTGTGAATTATGTAGGAATTGGAATAATCATTTTGAATAAAAGGAAGAGACAATTTTGCACATGCTTCTGGACTTTCTCCATTATGCTTTTCTAACAGACAGTGAGGTTGTTTGGGACCAGCTTCCATTCACTTTAAAGGGAAACACAATAGGGAGTTACCTATTTTTAATCCCTCTTGATGTTTAAAATTTTAACATTGTATATCAGACATAGATTTTGGAGAGAGCTATGTACCCAGACTATATTTTTTGGTCCTCATAAAATTACTTTTATTTAATTGTGCTTTGTCATTATGCCACCTGCCTCTATTGAAGAATGTATTGAGAAAACAGTACTTGAAACTCACCATTATCCTCATTGCAGGGGTGGATCTTTAAAGCATGTTTGTAGACCTGACTAGATCAAAAGCACTTGAAGCTCTTGTCAAATGCATAGATGCAAAGATAATCATAAATCTGAGACTGAGTCCCAGGGATATGATTCTATATGTTAACATATAATTGCATATGTTAATAAAGGTCCTCTTCTGTTGCATATCCCAGCTGAAAATCACTATAGTACATCACATATTCTTCCTTTATAAGGAACCATGAAAAACATCTCTCTTACTTCAGTTCTAGGAACAACTGTTCTGAGCAAATCACCCCATTTCTATCTACCCTCCAACTACCAGCAACATAGGACTTAAAAGACAGTGAATTTTAGAAATGACCATATTTTTCTCTTTAATTCGCCTATCAGAATAGTCAAAAACAAATTGTCCAAATTTTCTGTTTCTATGTGATGTGCTTGTATTAGACTAAACTTGTTTTTCTTTTACTCCAACTTTACCTCATCAGTTTATTTTATTCTGCTTGTCATGTATCTTTATAGGTCACCTCGAATACTTTTTGTAACAAGGGGGATAAATTTGTCAATATTGCAGGATCTTAGCCCAAAGCACCAGAGGCTTATTTCATCTAGTCCTCTACCTTTCCTCCCTTGAATGTGTTATGGCATCATTGTTCCCAGGGAACAATTGTACATCATTCTTGTCTGAAGAGCTGAAATGCATACAGGTTATTCCTCAGTTTATTAGCTATAGTATTAATTATGGAGATACCATAATACCCCTAAATTTTTAGAAGAAACTGAGGCCAGAAATAATAACTGGCCCAAAGTTACTCAGGGAGTGAGAAGGCTAAGATAAAAAGGCAAAACTCTTAATTACTTTCTTACTGCACTTACCAATTTGCTAATTTCTAGGGATTAATCAAGGAGGACCCTTACTTCTCATTACAAGTTATTTATATTCTAAATACTTCTAAACCTGGAGGATGTGTTCAGGATGACCCAAGACTTAAAAACTAATAATACCCTACTCTTTGGGGTTAGCACAGGAAAGGGAGTTGAGAGCTCAGAGACTAGAGAGATCAGAAGTCCAGAAGTCCACAGGCCTTTGCTTCACTGCCCACAGTGTTGGTCTGTCCTCCTCCAGGCTATCCTTTTAATTCCAGTCTCTCTTCTCCTTTCAGTGGGAACATCTCTCAGAAATAAAATCCTCATATTTTTGTCGAGCAGCTCAGTATAATATGAACATTTTCAAAAAGAAGACAGTTCTTTGAAGACATTTTATTGATGGGATTCTTTCCCCCTTAAGAAACCAGAAAGGTTTGGACTGAGCATCTGGATATTAGATGGAATCATTCATACTTTGGGGTTTCCAGGGACTAAAGTGTGTGCAAAACTACAACACTCTGAAGGGTAATTTATTTATATTGTATGTCAATTAGTAATATATAGGTGTCCTAAAATTGGTTGTGGTTACATATTGCAACAATTTCTAATCTATTGCTCTTAAAGTGACCAATGAAATTACAAAATATAGTGACAGATGTGATTCCTTTTGAGTCAGTCCACTCCCATTCTGGCTCACACGTTCACTGTTTCTCTACACACACACACACACACACACACACACACACACACACACACACACACAGAACCACTCAATCACTGAAAGCTGGAGCAATTTGGAGATCAAATTCTACATTTCCAGGTTTGAAGGTCTCTTGAATAATTAAACCCATTCTGAAGCCACTTAAGTTTTCATAAATCTCATTTGCTTTTTTCAAGCTATATTCCACTGGTTCATCAAGGCAGAGTGGTGAGGAAAAGCAATTGGAGTTAATGTCTAGAGAGTTCAATAAATAAACCAGGTGGCATTAAAGGTAATATACATGTATAGCGATTATCCAGCCAATTTGATGCAGTTGTGATTCCAGAATTTATGCAACTGAATATAGGGCTAACCTTGGGGTTCCTGGTATGGTCCTTTGACTGATCATGTTTTGGCCTGTGGTGTTAGTTTAAATTCTTGAACCTTAAGGGAAATATTGGAACCGTGACCAAGTTAGATAAGTTATCTTACTTCCCACTACCTGTTTTTCCATGTATTAGTTTCTCACCTTTCAAGTTTGTAATGAAAAGTAGAAATAATGGATGTGAATCACTTAGAATAGTGCCTGGCACATAATAGGAAGTTACTGTTATTCTTTTAAATTTTTTTTAATGTTGATTTATTTTTGAGAGAGACAGAGACAAAGACAGAGTGGGAGCCAAGAAGGGGCAGAGAGAGAGGGAAACACAGACTCCAAAGCAGGCTCCAGGCTCTGAGCTGTCAGCACAGAGCTGGATGTGGGGCTCGAATCCAGGAACGCGAGATCATGACCTTAGCTGAAGTCAGATGCTTAACCAACTGAGCCACCCAGACGCCCTTTTATTTATTCTTATTACTGATAATAGCGCAGAGGATCTTATTCTACCATAATAAGAAAAATCAGGTAGTTTTATAATACAATTAGAACAATTATACAGATCTTCCTCAATTTTTGGAGTTATAGGGTTGTGTCCCAATAACACCATCATAGGTTGAAAATATTTTAAGTACAAATTGCTTTTAATACTCCTTACCTACTAGACACTATAGCTTAGCCTAACCTACCTTAAATGTGCTTAGAACACTTAGCCTACAGTTGGGCAAAATTATCACAAAGCCTATTTTATAATAAAGTGTTGACTTTCTCATGTTATTTGTTGAATATTGTAGCAAAAGTGGAAAACAGAATGGTTGTGTAGGCAGAGAATTGTTTTAAGTGTTATCGTTTGTTTATCTTCATGATCACGTGGCCGACTAGAAGCTGCAGCTTGATGCTGCTGCCCAGAATCATGGAAGAGTATGGTACTGCATAGCACTAGCCCAGGAAAAGATCAAAATTCAGAATTTGAAGTACAGTTTCTCCTGAATGCCTATCACTTTCACACCACTGTAAAGTTGAAAAATTGTAAGTTAAACCATCATAAGTTGGGGACTGTCTGTGTAACTGGAAACTACTTTCAGTATAATTGTATAAGGATAACCTTCATTTTCCTTAAAATTCCCTAGGAATTCTCAAACGATTTCAGTGTGTTTACACTTCAAAATTATCTGTAAACTTATGCACTGAAAATACAGCATATTGACACTTTTTTTCAACATGATGAAGTCTTACATCTACTCAGATAAATTAATGTCATGTTGATTAACATCTTTGGTAGAAGTAAATGTAGGAGCCATTGAATAAGCCAATTCATAATATCTTCTCTAGCAAAACTCTGTATTCTGATGTTCCTTACTTTAACACTCTTTGAGATGTACCAAGTTTTTCTTCTTCCTTTCTGGTTGTGCATGGTTGCTTTTAACTTTCTTCTGACATTTTGTAATACTAGAACTGTGTCACTAGACAGATACTTTAAAAAAAATTGACTTTATTTAAATTTTTTTATGTTTATTTATTTTTGAGAGAGAGAGAGAGACAGACAGACAGACAGACCGTGAGTGTGGGAGGGGCAGAGAGAGAGGGAAACACAGAATCTGAAGCAGGCTCCAGGTTCTGCGCTGTCAGCCCAGAGCCCAATGCAGGGCTCCAACTCATGGACTGTGAGATCCTGACCTGAGCTGAAGTTAGATGCTTAATCAACTGAGCCACCCAGGTGCCCCTAGTCTTTATTTTTTAAAAGCAGTTTTAGGTCTTCTGACATCAGTCCTAAGCAAGATTTGATCATCTAGCTGCTCCCTTCCTCCATGTGAGTTGGCACAAAGGAGACCAGTACCAGCGGTTGCAAACTGCTTAGATTTACATCCTAGGGAGGTGACACAATTGCAACAAACTAAAAGTTTTGTCTATCTTTTGATGAGTGAGTTCTAGTAACTATAAAGATGAAGATAATTACACATTTCTTTATATTTTCTTGAGAATAAGACAGCTGTAACAAGAACACAAAGGACACAAAAATATCAATGAATGTTTTCATCTTTTTCTCTTAGTTCATCTAGTACTCAATGATGAAATATTGATAATGAACATTGCAATATTTTATAATTACCTTATTTGGGTACATTTCCAGAAATTGATATTTTGAAAATCAAAAGCACTTAACAAAATCCAGCAATATTAATATTAAGGTATTGTATTAGCTCAAGCTTCCATAAGCTTGATAATATGCATAATATAATAATATGGATAATTCCATAAGCTTGCATGACTTAAACAATAGAAATTTATTTTCCCACGGTTCTGGAGACTGGGAAGTCCAAGGTCAAGGTGCAGATAGATTCAGTTCCTGTTAAGGGCTCTCTTCCTGAATTGTAGATGCCTATCTTGCTGTGTTCTCATATGGTTGAGAGAGACAAGGTATCTCTACCTCTCTTCCTTTTTTCCTGGGGCTACCAATCCGATCAGATTTGGGCCCAACCCTTATAACCTCATTTAAACTTAGTTACCTCCCAAAAGCCCTGTATCGAAATACAGTCATACTGAAGGTTAGAATTCAATATATGAATTTTGGAGGGACACAATTCAGTCTACATCAGGTATGTTTTTAATATAAAAATAAATAAAATAGGAAGGGAGTCAAACAAAGACAGGGAAGGGAGAATTTTCTAGGGTATAAAGAGGTAAAATAATGGTGTTTCAGTTTTTTAGTTATTGAAGTATGGGCTGCCCTTAAGTTAATGGACTCAAGTTTTACTGGTACAAACAATCATTAACTAAGAAGCATTTTCTGGCAGACTGTCCCACAAAAAGGTGTGAACTAGCATCCTTCTCACAAGTTTCCACAGAATTTTCAGCTAACTGGCATTGTTATAGCAACTGGAGTGCCAGAGGAAGCAGTCATGGTCTTTATCATCGTCATGTGTCACTATGGCAACAGGCGCCTCTGGAAAGTAAAAGAAAAAATCTTAAACTGTCAACTAGAATCAAAGACGTTTGTGAAGGGAAAAAAGGTGGAGGCTGAAATGAACATGAGGCTGGAGCAAAGGCCAGAGCAAAGAGAAATGATTGTACAGAGCTGAACAAACAAGAGAGAAAGGAAACAATAAGCAAAACAGAGGGCAGAGACGTGGCTTGCATAGGAAAGAGGAAGGCAGGAAGAAACATGTAAACATAAAATAGTGAAAAAATGTTTCCAGTGAGAAGGATTTGTAATATTTATTGATTTGAATAGCTCTGAGATCCAGAGATAAATGAGCATAGGATGTTAAGGTCTATGCTGTTGGAACAATCCAGTATGCTATTATTAATATTAAAGAAATATTGAGAATGAGGCAACAGGATAGTAAAAAGGAGTAAACCAATCTGTGGAGTGCTTTTGGCATAGCATCCTGCTGACTAAGAATTCTTGTAATATTTGGTGTTCAGAGGCACCACATTTAAATGTGGATCTTCCTTTATTGGGCAGTATGATTGCTTTAGACAAAGGCATGTTGCCATTTGGTCCATTATAAATATATATTTCCTTCATTAAAGGATCTTAATGGATTTTTCTTTCCAAGAGAGAATTAAGATGATTATTCTCTAATACTATTAAAAAGTAGGTGGCAATGTCATTTGGAATAAAACACTTTCACTTAATATTTTCTGTTGTATTAGTGGTCAGATGGGTCAAAAGTTTTTATGGCCCAATATTAATTTTTGTGAAGAGAAATGTGTACTTTATTAAAAGGTGTTACTAAAATGTTGATACTTTTTTTAAGAAATTATTTTCAGAAATGAGAGATTGCAGGGGCACCTAGGTGGCTCAGTCGGTTAAGCATCCGACTTCAGCTCAGGTCGTGATCTCGCAGTTCATGAGTTCTAACCCCGCATTGGGCTCTGTGCTGACAGCTCTGGAGCCTGCTTTGGATTCTGTGTCTCCCTCTCTCTCTGCCCCTCCCCTGTTCACACTCTGTCTCTCTCTCTCTCTCTCAAATATAAATAAATGTTAAAAAAATTTAAAAAAAAAGAAATGAGAGATTGCAGAGGGAATAGAAAGAGAGGCAAAGAAAGAAGTGATAGTTGTAGTCTTAACTAAAGCAAAATAAAAAGAATGAAGCTTGAGATTAAACCGCAAAAATAAAACCAACAGTCTGGGTGGTTTGTAGAAATTTGGTCCCAAGGATTTTAACAGGATTTAATTTCTTACCCTAGTTTAAAAATTTTTAATGCAAGCATTTCTCTCAAGCACTGTATTTTAGGTGTCATTTACTAACTTGCAAAGGGGTGGTTTGTGGCCATTTCTGTTCTGTTCAGGATAAGTCAACTGGTTGACAGTAAGGATGAACAAACCTCTTTAAGAAGGCCCAAATTTTCAGTGTCCAGAGGCCCTTTGCTGACCTGCTCCCCCCAGAAGTAAAAGCTCCAGAGATATCACAGCACAAATATCCATCTTCTCTTTGGATCCATCCCCAAGACTTGGATACCAATAATGATACCTCCTTCTGAAAGTTCATGGTTTGGAAACCATGCAAAGCTTTGTAGTGTATAATCCTCACAAACAAGTTTCATTTTTCTTTTGAATATTGCAGTTATGTTTTAATTTTTTCCTTTTTTTCTGCCAACACACACAAAAATGTCATTATTTATAAAATATGTATAAAACTGAATGCAATATGTAAATAAAATTGTCAATTCCTGATGTTCTAGTTACTTGAAACATGAAACAAAGAAGTGAGGAAACATGCAAACAGACGTCAAATTGAGGATTATACTTTCAAAAAAGTAAACTTGTTTTGAAGTATAATATATAAACAAAAAAGTGACTAAAGATTATAAATGTGTTGCTTGACGCATTATGTTGTAGTGAACACACTAGTTTAATCATCACCCAAACCATGATATGAAACATTATATTATAGCTTTCCCATGGTTTTCTAATAGTGTAAGAAAAGAGCCTGACATATTTTACAGCCACATCCATTTACATTGTAAGATGGATAAGCAAAACAAAAATGTTCCATTGCAACTTCTAAGAATTTTTTGTACCATGTGCAAAGAGAGACCCCTGCTGGAACATTTTTTTTTTAAGAGAACCTCTAAACCAACCCATAGAAACTACAGAGAAAAAGTAATAGCTATGACTCTTACTGGCTTTAAGATGAAATTTCTGAATGCATTTTATTCCAAGAAATAGAAAATGTTTAACCTCTACTAAGGTAAAGGAGGCTTTGGGGTTTTCCTTGATATATACTTCTCTGATTTTCTTTAGATTTCCAAGATTGGGTAAAAATAGGGTCTAACTTTTTCTGCATGTCTCGAGATCCCTATTTCTTTGCTCTCTGCTGGGCTGATCGCCCCATACAACCAGGGTGCTCCTGGAGACCTGCACGCAGTGGGGTGCATGGCCACTCCTGATGCTCTCTTTGGCATGATCACCTACTATTTAAGATGTGCTGTCTGTGGAGGTAGCAATTGATTCTAGAGCATAAACCGTAGTTTCATAGTCAGATGGATACATATCACACCTTACTAACTAATTTAATTTATTCCAAGTTAGGTACTGTGTACTTGCTCTTTATTGGGTGTCTGCTGGTGGTATATCTGGAGTCTCTGATTGCACATCATGAGACAGAATGTCCAGTGAGTGCCCTGATGAGGAGTACCAGCTGAGATGGGAAGCCAAGAGAATCCAGACTTGACGTGATAAATGCATTAGCATGTTGCTCATCCTGAAGTAGGAAAGTGAAGGCTGGAGCAATTCCCTGCTCCAACTGCCTGCACTTGGGAAGATTTGATCGAGTTCCTTAGGCAGAGAATAGGGCATATCCAGAGGGATTCAGGTGCACAAAATATGGGCATGATGATAATTTTAGAACCTGCACTGCTTTAATTTTATTTAAATTTCCCTTCCCCCTGAAGTCCATACTTACCTCCTTCTTTGTTTTGTGCCTCAGCAAAATACTATAAAACACCTTCTTCCTCACCCCAAAATGCAGTATGCCAACAGACTCATCTCTTTCTCACCTTTACCTGGACAACTCTTAAAAAATTACAAAGTTCAACTGAATTCCAATTCCTGACACGTTCCATATCCATTCATTTCAGCTGCTGGAATGCTCTGGGGTTGCCAGGTGATGGTCATCATGATCGTTCACCTGGACCACCATGACACTAACAATTGGTGTCTCCAACTAATCAATTCCCCAAATGGCTGCACTAAAATCATAGCTCTCTAATCATTAAAACATTTATAATGTATACAAATATTGAATCACAATGATGTACACCTGAAACTAATAGGATATTACATGTAAATTATACCTCATTTAAAAAAGAGAAAAAAATAGAAAACCTATTCTACCTCAGTCTTAGGTGTTTTTGAGGTCAAAATTTCCTAGTACGGCATAAAGGGCCCTCCATCATCTACATGCTTTTTGGATTTTTAGTTCTGTCTCTTGGTAGGGATTTCCTCATATCCCTACACTCTGACATTCTTACTTGCTTCAGGTTTTCTAAAAACATCTTTGCATATGCTACCCTAATAGGAACGTCTTTTTCATCCCTTATTTACCATGCCCACAGTTTGTGACTATCTCCTTTTTGAAACTTTTGTAATCCTTCCCCTCCCACTTCAGTTGAAAAGAGCCATTTCCTCTTTCATGCTGCTGTTTGAACCTGAACATTTTTTTATGGTCACTCCTTTGCCAATTTCTTGAACCTATTTATTTACCTGCCAATTTCTCCAAGCTGGAATATAACCACACCTGATTGATATTCTTACTGCTTAGTCCAGGGTCTGGCTTCTAAAAAAGAGCTCCTTAAATATTTCATTGTGTAGTAAGATGCTTCAGTGCTGAACCCTAAGGATTCTGAAGGAGTGATTGCAGGAAATGTAGGTAATTTGTTATTTTAGCTAAGGGGCATATGGAATTTATTTTAAGAAAATCTATTAATGGGTAGGGGCCCCCGGGTGGCTCAGTCGGTTAAGCGTCCAACTTCAGCTCAGGTCACTATCTGAGTGGTATGAGCCCCGCGTCAGGCTCTGTGCTGACTGCTCAGAGCCTGGAGCCTGCTTCAGAGCCTCTGTCTCCCTCTCTCTGCCCCTCTCCTGCTCACACTCTGTCTCTCTCTCTCTCTCAAAGTTAACATTCAAAAATTTAAAAAAAATAGATTTTCTTTTTTTAATTTTTATTTTATTTTTGAAAGAGAGAGAGAGCGAGCGAACGAGCATGGCAGGGGCAGAGAGAGGGGGAGACACAGAATCCAAAGCAGGCTCCAGGGTCCTAACTGTTAGAACAGAACCCAACACAGGGCTCAAACCATGAACCGTGAGATCATGACCCGAGCAGAAGTTGGACACTAAATCGACTGAGCCATCCAGCCATCCCAAGAAAGAAAATCTATTAATGGGCCTTTTGTTATGTAAAGGTAAAGAAAAATTCAGTTCCCGAATGTCCCAGGCAGGACATAGAGAAAGTAAAATGAGCTGCATTAGCACACACAGTAGATTGTCTTCACTTTGGTCAGAGTGGGGGTTTTTTTGTTTGTTTGTTTGGTTGGTTGTTTTTTTGTTTTTAATTTTTTTTTACTATTTATTTTTGAGAGAGAGAGAGAGAGCATGAGTGGGGGAGAGGCAGAGAGTTTGAGAGAGAGGGACAGAATCAGAAGCAGGCTCCAGGCTCTGAGCTGTCAGCCCAGAGCCCGACACGGTGCTCAAACTCACGAACCGCAAGATCATGACCTGAGCCGAAGTCAGATGCTTAACTGACTGAACCACCCAGGCGCCCCCATGTTGTTGTTGTTTTTTATGGAGATTATCATAACATTGAATGGACATCAGGCTGAAGATAGGTTGGTGGAAAGAAATAATATTTCTCAACCCTTGTGACATTGTCAAAGGCACTTCTATGTCTGGGCAGTAGGCTGGCTATAAAACATGGGATCTATCTGGGGGCTAAAGAGATAGTTGGGTAGCAGATAAGCCCAAGGTACGGTAAAAACATTGACAGAGCTTTACTTTCTCTTGTTTCTATTTTAATTTCCTCTGTAAACTCCTAGCCTCCAATTATATTAAACACTCTAGCCTAGATTCAGTTGAACTTTGGCTATTGAATGGTAGTGAATGGTGGTATCCACTCAGGACAAAGCAACGTAGTTAGGAGCAGTAGGGGCACCTTCCAATGTGCCCAATGAAGTTCTGAGTTCAGAGAAACTGGCTGGATAGAGCTGCTGCTAATTCTTCTGGCACCCTTGTAAAAATTAAAAAGTACCCATTCTTCGGTACCCCTTACTTACTTCTGCCAGGAAATTGGTCTAATATACTTAAGTTACGATTTTGTTAAATTAACATTTGTTAGGTCGAGCACAAGGTGCCAGATGGTGATCTGCAGTTCAACAACAGACCACAAGAGAAAATGAAATAGAGACATTTATTATTCACAACCCTGGAGGAAGTATCTGGTATTTCCAACACTGTCATTACAACAACTGTCTCCATGCTAGTGAAAAATGGAAACAGGCAATCATTTTTGAGCTTTCTATGGATTCTGTAAGCTACTGAATTTCTTTCCAATAAATCAGCTTTCAGCAAAAATAGAGTGGAATTTTCTTGCTTGTATCTGAAACCCCTGATCTTCATTATAGCCAATTATCCTTTGGTTTACAAAATGCAGTACTCTTTACATGCTCTGGATGAAGGGTATGTGTGAGCACATACGTACATGTGGGACTTGGGATGGGCAAATATAATTTTTATGGCTTTAGAACAAATTACCAATGAAATATTTTGAATTTTTTTTTTCAAATTTTAAGACACTATACTACAATGTATGAAGAAAAGAACTAGCATTTTCTGGGGGTCACTGAATAAACCATGTGCTTTATGTATGTTATTTTATTTAAGCTCTAGAATAACTTTTGTCATAGGCATCAAATAGAGACACTACAGAAAGTTTCAACATAGTCAGAACTGTTTAGATATCCTTTAATTACCATTTCTTAGAAACTCAAACCTCTGCTTTATGTAACACTCTCTCCCTTCAATATCTTTATGCCTGTTTTTGTTATCTTTGAATTTTTCACTGTGTCTAATACTTGTCACATAGTAGACCCTCAAAAATGTTTAGCAAATGGCATTAGAGTCATATACCATATGCTACCCCAAACTGCTTTTTACAGGGTAAATAAAAAGCTACTTTGTATTCACTTTAAATATTGTAGCAATGGATTTTCATTTTCTTACAGACCATGTACAGCATAGCAAGCTTGATGTCTCATCAAGCTTGTTAAAAGAAGAATTTACCTGTCTGTATATGTCTGTGCATGTATAGGTCTTTTGTTTTGGAAAATGACAGTGACTGTGATTACTATCTGCAAATCATTTAAATGACTGCTGTATAATTAACAATCATTTCTACATCGTACACACAAAGATTCCCATTTGATTTTAACCCATTGTTGCTATTTGTGTGCTGTTAACTTTTCTCATTGTAGATTGCAACACACCACTTAGATTTACGTTCAGGCAGATTATTTTACGAGACAACTGGGAATCCCTTACTTCCTAATGTATCCCAATCCTTCCTAATGTTGTTGCACCCCTTCATTTAATAACTATTTATAAAGCACCTGCTGTGTGCCAGGTGCTGTGGGAGCTTTGGTGCTATTTGGACTCCAGTGAATTGTAAGCATTGCCTTGATCTTTCAGATGTTCCTTTTGTTTTTAGATTAGTAACATGAAAATCTAAGTTGTATAACAAAGAACCCAACAAACCAGTGGATTAAGAAATGTAATTCCTCTCATGTAGTGGTCCAGGATGTGTAGCTTCTCTCTTGCTTCTGCTGTAGGTTGGTACCCTTATGTCAAGGGTAAAAGGTGGGTCACAAGCACTTCTCTGTTTCAGTTCACAGAAAGGAAAAGTAGGATGGAAGCTGCATGTACATTTTTTTAAAGCCCAAGTCTAGAGTGACACACAACACTTCTGTTCACACTCCATTGCCCCACCTAGATGTAAAGGGGCCTGGGGCCTCGCAGTCCCTAGCTAAGTGCCTACGTGTGCAGGTCGTTCTACATTTGCACACAAGAAGGGAAGATGGAAATTGTCTTTCACAGCCTCAGGACACTCAGGACTCCTTAGCACTTTGTCTTTTGAGCAGTTTAAGTCATTGCCTTTTTTTCAATCATCACCTTAAAGCCATTCTGAAGCCTCACTTTTTTTCCCCTATTTTTTTAAATTGAAGTATAATTGACATACAATATCCTATTAGCTTCAGGTATACATTGTAGCGATTCAATATTTTTTTAAAGTTTTTTATTTGGAGAGAGAGAAAGAGTGCAAGTGGAGAAGGGACAGAGAGAGAGAGGGAGAGCGAGAAAATCCCAAGCCAGCTCTGTGCCATCAGCATAGAGCCTGATGCGGGACTCGAACTCACGAACCCCGAGATCGCGACCCGAGCTGGAATCAAGAGTTGGACACTTAACTGGCTGAACCACCCAGGGACCCAGATATTTTTATGTAATATAAAATGACCCCCAAATAAGTCTGGTTACCATCTGTCACAAAGTTACTATAGTATTATAGTATTATTGACTATATTCCCTATGCTGTACATTACATCTCCATGACTAATTTAGACTTCTTAATGCCCTTTACCTATTTGGCCTGTCCCCCAACTCCTCCCCACTCCTCCCCACTCATAAAAAACAGTTTCCTGTAACTATGAATCTGTTTCTGTTTTTTTGTTGGTTCATTTGTTTTATTTTTTAGATTTCACATATAAGTGAAATCATACAGTATTTGTCTTTTTTATGTCTGACTTATTTCACTTAGCATAATATCCTCTAGGTTCATCCATGTTGCCACAAATGGCAAGATTTCATTATTTGCTATGGCTGAGTAATATTCCATTGTGTATATATACAAAACATTTTCTTTATCCATTCGTCCATTGATGGACACATAGGTTGTTTCCATATCTTGGCTATTGTAAATAGTGTTGCAAATGAACATAAGGGTACATATATCTCTTTGAATTGGTGTTTTTGTTTTTGTTTTGCTTTTTGGATAAATACTCAGAAGTGGAATTTCTGGTAGTTTTGTTTTTAATTTTTTGGGGAACTCCATATCATTTTTCATAGTAGCTCTTCCAATGAACATTCCCACCAACAGTGCAGAAAAGTTTCCTTTCTCTACATCCTTACAACACCTGTTATTTCTTGTCTTTTTTTTTTTTTATTATAGCCAGTCTGAGATATGTGAGGTGCTATCTCATTGTGGTTTTGATTGGCATTTCCCTGATGATTAGTGATGTTGAGCATATTTCCATATATATGTTGGCTATCTGTATGTCTTCTTTGGAGAAATATCTGTTCAGATCCTTTGCTGTGTGAGATGCTTATGTTTTGCATTTTGTGTTTATTTTCTGATTATGTAGCCAGGGCTCTTCCTTCCCTTGCATTGAATTAAGATAAGGGAGCTATACTGGAGCCTGGAAAACAGAAGTTGACTGATGCTCTTGCTTTCAAAAACATGAGTTAATTGAATGGAATGTATTAGGTCAGTCTTTCTCAAAATTAGCCTTGCATCAGAGTCACATGGAGGGTTTGTTAAAACAAACCCTGCTGGGTCCCTAACTCGGAGATTCAGTTCAGTAGGTAGGGCCTGATAATCTGCATTTATCAGGACTGAACTCCTCACTGCTTCTCACCCTTCCAAGTGTTTTCCTCTGTGGAAGGCCCCCAGGGCCTTCCTGTAACCCTCATGAGCAAGCCTAATAATCCTGAAGTTCAATTTCCCAATAGCTCTGGACAATCGAGACATAGACTGAGATTGAATTTGATTTGAGTAAGGAAACATGACTTTCTTGCACATCTGGATCTGTAGGGTAAAATTATTATATGCTTCATTGACTAGTTTGCTAGTCAGGAATTTGCTTAAAGCACTAACCCTTCTCTTTATGCAGGACATCATACAACCCATAGGACAACCTCCAGCAATGGTGATCTAAGTTATCCAGCCCAGAGTGTCAAGAGTAGTGAGGTCAAGAAACCTATACTAGAGCATTGTCTTCCAAACCTGATTAAGAGTCAGCTGATGCTCTAGCAGACTGCAGGTTTGACTTTCTACTTACTATTGATTATTTTTCCACATTGTAAAGTTGTATGTCAACTTCTAGAAGATTGATAAGCTGCCAATGATTTCTATCTAGTACAAAAGTTTTATCGTACTACTAATGGTAGTCATTGACCAGTTTTTTTAAATCTAACTTTGCAATTCTATTCCAGAATTCTTTTCTTCTCTGAATTTATATATAGTTGATGCTCAGTGTTTGTGGCAGTACATTCTATCAAGTCACTGTGAACACTGAATTAGTGAATAATGAACCATTAGGTTTCTGCTCGGTAAAGTTGGATGTTACCTTCTAGAAAATTGATAAGCTACACAAGATTTCTGTCTAGTACAAAACTTTTACTGAGGAAAGGCATGGTTAGATTCCTTCAAGCTTCTCATCACATTTTCATCAGTTAATCAACACATAACCTTGACTTTTATGTGTTTCTTTTAAAGACACCTTATTTACTATATATTGTTGATTCATTAATGTTGAACTCCCAGCCAACTGCACTATAACTCATGTCTGAAGGAAGCTTATCTAATACACATATTTTCTCTGTAAGGCATATCACAACTTTCTTGAGCTTAAAAACAATAGATGGCATCCCAACACTTTGTGTGGGAGTCATTTTGAACAGTAGATTCACCAAGAAAAATACAAAAATTTTGTAAAATGTGGCAATAAATAGACGTCAAAAAGGATACTCATTTACAGCATGAGAGCTGAAGTAAGAAGGCAGAGCTCCTTCCTCTTTGCTGGCAGCTGGCAACTTAGATGTTGGGAAATTCAATTTTTTTACTTCTCTGCACCACACCTCTGCACAAAGCCTTCGTGAATGAGTGCAAAAGTGCCACGAGTATTGATTTGGGGTTACAATTAAATTTTAGTGAGTAGACAAGTTTACAAATACAAATCTGTGAATAATTGTTTCTTATATTCTTTTTTAAACCAGACTCTGTTAGTTCCTTCATTACTGAATTAAATAAATATTTGATACGTGCTCACTATATTTGTGTGAAAGTTATGTTTTTAACTTTTTGAAAATTAAAATAGTTCAATACTGTTTGAATGTCAAAATTTGTTATGTAGGTAGACAAATGCTTGATGTCTTAAAGGTGTTTTTAGGGCAGTAGTTCTCCCAGGTTTATTTTAGGGACATGAGTCCCAGCACAGTAGGGACTAGACCCAGAGACGAATGTACATATCAGACAATTTACTATGTTCACAGTCTTCTCTCCCTTCAGATGTTTCTGGGCTAAGTCCCCTGTGCTTGGCACCTATTTCCCTCAGGATGAATTTTCCCTTAGGAGGTTCTTGGGAAAACAAGCTGCTACTGAGCTCACTGCACAATTCCTAGAAATGTCAGACATGTCTGAATCCCAGGCTAAACTCAAACTGGGACTTCTAGAGACTGGTGAGAAGCCGGTCTTCGGAGTCATGGCAAGAGTAAAGTCAAGGAGACTGAGGTCAGAAAATGTTCAACAAGATCAAACAAACAAAAAAAAATTGCGAGGGGAAAACTTCCCTCCCCAGAGTGAATCTTCTGGGAACTAAGGAAATTCTCTTTTATCAGAGAACTTTCTGGAACCTAAAGAAATAAGTCCCACAGCCTGTAGCAAACTAAATGTATAGATAGCATCTTTAGCATACAATTAAGAGTTTATCAGAAAATTAACATGTAAGGAATCCTTGCAAGTAGGAGGTGCTACATTACATTATGCTGCTAAGAGGAAGACTGATGTCTTAAGAACCAAAAGTAACTTCATGTTCCCTACATACCTAGGATCCATGTGAATTGCAGTTTTTGATACCATCATATACTTTATACTTGGGAGTTTTTTTTTTTTAAGTTTATTTATTTATTTTGAGGCAGGGAGAGAGAGAGAGAATCCCAGGCAGGCTGTCCACTGGCAGCACAGAGCCAGACATGGGGCTCACACTCATGACCCATGAGATCATGACCTGAGCTGAAAGCAAGAGTGGGACACTCAACTGACTAAGTCACCCAGGTGCCCCCTGGGGAGTTTTAAAATTACATATAAATAGTATTTGTAGCATTTTCTTTTCCTTTCCTTTCCTCTTTCTTACCTTTCAGCAACCTGGATTGTCCTTAGGTCCTTGTGAAGATTGCAGGGGTGCTATTCTCATCATCTGGAACTGTGGTTCTCAATCTGGAGACATTTTTGTTAAGGGTGGATGGGAAGTGGTCCAAAATATCAATAGTGCCAAGGTTTTCAAACTGGTCTACCTAGGGGTGAGCAATTGTTTCTGCAAAGGAATGGATAGTAAGCATTTAGGTCATACTCCTTTGCAACAACTCTACTCAGGTTGTAATGTGAAACTAGCTGTGGACAATGTGTCAACAAATGAGCATGTATGTGTTTCAATAAAATTTTCTTGATGGACCCTGTTAAATTAATTAAACCAGGAGGCCATTAGGTTGAGGTAGCTCTGTTGCAATGGTGGACTACATTAGCAAACTAAAATCCTAGCCTATAAATGACTCAGATTTATGAAAATGAAACCTAAGGACAACCAATCACAAATAGCCAACTAGGCTTTAAGTTATAGCCAATTAATAATTTCCTTACTTTGTTTCCCCCTTTTCTGTGTGAAAGTCTCTCCCTGAGCTCCTTGTCAGTGGAGCTCTGCCATCACTTCCAATTTGGTGATGCTCCATTGCAGTAGATTTATGCTCAAATAAATTAAAAAACATTTTTAATATGCCTCAGTTTACCTTTTAGCAGCATTTAAATTTAACCTTCATGTAATTTCAATATATTACAAAATATATTCATTTGATGTTTTTCAAAAATTAAAAATATAAAAGAAAAGTCATTACTTAGCCTGCAGCTCATATAATAGAGGTTGTGGGCATGATTTGGTGCATGCTTGCAGTGAACAGAAAGCTTTTTGCTTCCATCTGTTTCAGAAGAAGCATGGTATTTTCATTTAGCAAAAGCATTTATTCTTTTTTTTAAAACTTACAACATTTTAAAGTATGATTTGTGTTGGATAATACCAGTGATTCAGCTAAGAAGAGCTGTGGATGAAGAATAGTCCTTTTTATGTAAGCAATCATGTTATGTTCTGGTCATTAAGAACTGAATATTTAATAGGCTCATGGACTGAGGAAAATTATTCTTTTTCTAAAGTGTTTATGATTTGCTTATTTAATCTTTGTCCCTCTTTTCAGGCTTCTTGGCTTTTTTTGGCTTAGTACTAGATTTTCAGAGTAAAGCAGACCCAATTTTCTGTGGGGCTGATATTTCACCAGTGATGAGTTGTTTCAGATTCTGGGTCATTTACATTTCAAGCCTGCAATTTGATCTGATTATCACTGGCTGAAAAGAAACACTAAGAGCTTTATTATGTGGATTGAACTGGATAACCCATCCTAAGGGCTGCAGTAAAATTGGAAGAAATTGGGAGTCTGGAGGATAGTTGCTTTCCATTTATTTCTTAGCAGTGGAATATCATGGAAGAGTTTCACAAACACTATTTTCCAAAGAACAACTGAAAGAAGCTTGAAATTTCTGCTCAAGAACTAAGGAAGACTACCCTTTACCAGGGTGAAAGGAAGAATGGAGGAGAACAAAAACGGTTATTATTCGATAGGCTGAGACATGCCTAAAAAGAAGGAAAGTAACAGTATTGTGCTCCCAATACTTTCTCCTTTCCTAAGTGATATAAAGGGTACCTGTAAAAACTTCTAGAACTGATAAGGGAGTTTGCTATAGTGCCCAGAATACAGTATAAAATATACAAAAATGAGTAGTTTCTCTAAATTTACCTATTAGAAGACATGGTAAGGGAAACACAGTATCCCATTCTCAATGTCAGCCAAAGACATAAAATAGAATAAGAATTGAGCCTATTAAGAAATGTACAAAACATACATGGTGAAAATTACATTTACTGACAAGTACAAATAAAATAGATGAATAAATGGAGAGAAATTGTATTAGGGTTCTATCAGTGAAGCAAAACCATCATGAGTGATGGAGAGTAAGGGATTTATTAAAGAATTAGACCTTACAACTGTGGGAACAAGTTGAGAAATCAATGTAAGGCAGTTGTTTGTGGGTTTTTTTTATGTTTTTCTGTCTTTCTTTTTTTCTTTCTTTCTTTCTTTCTTTCTTTCTTTCTTTCTTTCTTTCTTTTCTTCCTTCCTTCCTTCCTCCCTTCCTTTTTTTATTTTTGAGAGGGAGAGAGAGACAGAGACAGAGTGTGGGTGAGGGAGGGTCAGAGAGAGAGGGAGACAGAATGTGAAGCAGGCTTCAGGCTCTGAGCTGTCAGCAAAGAGCCCGACATGGGGCTTGAACCCACAAACCGTGAGATCATGACCTGAGCTGAAGCTAGACGTTTAACTGACTGAGCCACCCAGGTGCCCCTATTTTTTATTATTATTATTTTTAAGGCAGTTGTTTTTGCATCTAGTGCTGGCCTTGTGTCAACAGAGTTGGCAAATGGGAAAAAAAGATGGTCTTAAGTGGGGGAGAGCAGGGAAAGACTGGAAATTGTGTTTTTCTTTCATCACCTCCAACTCCAATGATGCAGGTCTCTTGCAGGACAAGCTGACACCCTTACCCAGTGTGAGCCTGGAGCATAAACTTGACTCAGATTTAGAGAGCTGAAGAAGGAAGTCTGACATTAACTGGAGGAGCTGTAGGCCCAATTAGTCCTTCATTTCCTCCCTTAACTCTTGTCTACATTTCTTCTGTGGCCAACCCTAACCGGAACCACATAGGAGAGGAAAGTGTAAAGAGCATAGTTCCAGATTTGCTATGTTCACCCTGTATAAAGCAACCATACATACCATGTCTCTCGATAATAATAATAGTATAATAGCAAACACATAGCATGTGCTACATGTTAGACACCTTTCTAAGTATTTTTCATTTGTTAACTCATTCTACACCTGACTACAACTATCTGAAGTAAATATGATTATTTGCCTCATTTTATAAATGAGGAAACTTGCCCATGACCACAGAGCTCACAAGTGGCAAAGTCATCATTCAAACACAGACGGTCTAGAAAGACTACACTTTTTAAAATGTTAAGGCTTGCCAGATTAATATATTTTATTATAATCTAAATTAAAATCCTGATGTGCTGAGTATTGAGAATTTGTGAGATTTTTCTCAAAGTGTATCTTGAAAAGTGAATGACTACATACTGTAAAACTCTAATAACTGAAATATAGAAATTGTATTTTATAATATGTAAATATGGAAATACCATATTTTTATAAGAACCAACAAAGAATCAAAGATAGCCTTAAACAGAGTTTAACATATAAACCTAGTGAAAAAGAGATAGAACTTGACAAATGTACCCTTGGAAAACTGGCTTCTGGGTAAGAATCCAGTGATACCCTCATCTCCCTTCATGACACTGTGACTGACATTGAAAGAGGGCAGGCAACATCAGTTAGTTTCATACTTTCTCACTGCCATCCTTGTGAATCTGCCACGTCAGCATCTTTCTTCCCTTGTACCTGGGTACTGCCCTGTGCACATAGGTCCCATCATTTATCCAACCCTTTTAGGTATTAAGTCTCTCAAGTTACATTCAGTCATAAAAGTAGGAGTGGTGAGGAGCAGAAAGTTCTGACAGCTAGTAAGGTACTCTGAGCCTGCTCTCCCTGACTGTCACAGATGTTTAAAACTGACTCTTTATCATGCAGGGGTTTTCTGGGGGGACTACTGGAAGAGTCCCCTGCTAGCTCCTACCGCAGAGCTTTTCATGGGCTAATTCTTGCCTCTGTGCCCACTGAGCCTCTATCTCCCTTTTTTCATGACTTTTTGGTTAAGGTGTAGGATGACCAACTACCCTGATTTACCTGAGATGGAAGAGTTTCCCAGAATGTGAGACTTTTAGCACTAACACTGGGACGGTCCTAGACAAATCAGAGGGTTAGTCACTGTAGAAGTTTCCTATTAAATAATACCTCTGCACCACCATGCTTGTTCACATCTGCCTCCAGAGAAATAAGCACTTTGACCCACTATCACTACCTAAATGCAGCCTTCTGCTGCCATGGGTCACTTTGGCTAATATGTCCCTGGAGACTGGCAAGTGGCTTGAGTCACTCTAGTCCCGTGAGTCCCCAAATGCCAGGGAACCACATACCATGCTCCAAGGATGGCCTCCTAGAAGCCCCCAACTGGGCTTGAGATGAAGAGGAAAAGTTTCTAATTGTCCTCTCAGGGTAGGTATGAAACCTACACCAAGTATTCTCTCTAAAAAGCCACCCTCGGGGCGCCTGGGTGGCTCAGTCGGTTGAGCGACCGACTTCGGCTCAGGTCATGATCTCACGGTTTGTGAGTTTAAGCCCCGTGTCGGGCTCTGTGCTGACAGCTCAGAGTCTGGACCCTGCTTCTGATTCTGTGTCTCCCTCTCTCTCTGCCCCTCTGCCACTCATGCTCTGTCTCTCTCTGTCTCAAAAATAAATAAACATAAAAAAAATTAAGAAATTAAAATAAAATAAAATAAAATAAAATAAAATAAAATAAAAAGCCACCCTCCTTTGGCTTTTTAATTGTCAGTCCTTTTAGGCCGTTTTCTATGGTTTGGCTGATGTTTGTTACTCATTTGCTAGTGATGTTGAGACATTTGGGAATGTGGGAGCACCTGCCACCCATTTGTTTTTGTCACAACCTTTTTAGGCCTCCGACAAAAATGTGACAGAAAGAATTAGAGTTTAATATCATGTTTCGTAAACCCATTAACCACAAAAAATAAATTTCAGGGCAAAAGAGGATGAAAAGAACTGATTTGATACATAGAAATGTTAAGTCAAAAATCATATGTCAAAAAGCATATACAAATTTAAAAGTTAAATGATAACCAGCAATATATTTTCAACAAAATAACAAATAAAAGGCAGATTACCATAATTATGTAAAAAAATCTTTTATAAATAATCATCTAGATTCCATATTTCACCACCTGCACCCTACCTCCCTGTCCTAGCCCTCTTACCAATTTCCTGGCCTGGAAGAATAGGAATTCAGGGTAATGGATGCCTCTCATACCTCCTTATGTTCTTTTCACCACCAACAGTCAGAATGATCCTTTAAACATGTAAACAAGATCATGTCATTGCTCTATCTGAACTTTCTTTATGGCTTTCCGTTACATATAAAATTTAATTCAAAGTCCTTACATACTGTGGCACAGAAGGCGCTAGGCCATCGGGTGCTGGCTGCATTTCTGACCTTATTTACAACCTACCCCTTTGTGAGAGCAGGGATTTTGTTTATGGCTATTACTCAGCACTTAGAACTATATTTAGCACAGGGCAGGCATTCACTAAATTTTTGTTGAATAAATGAGTTAATGGATGGATGACTAGAAGAAAAACACTAGTGAAATATAGAGTTTATTTAAACAAAGGATTCATCACCGACTAGTTGATAAGGGCACTCTCATATACTGCTTAAAGAAATATAAATTTAGACATTTTTGGGAAAAAATTTGGAAATAAGAATGTAAAGTATATGAAGTTGATAACATTTTACGGATTTAGTGGTTTCTTTTCTAGAAATCCAGAATATGACCTACCAATTAATTTAGGTAAAAGGATTTCAATATAGCATTATTAATCATAATGAAAAATTGGAAACAATTTAAATGTCAAACAATAAAGGAAAAATTTAACACATTTTTATTTACTCACATGATGGAATATTATATAGATATTAAAATGATTTCCAAACAAATTTTACTTCTGGGTAATTCCAGTAAAATGTACACGATATAATGCTCAGTAAAAAAAAAATACAAAATTTTAGATATCATATAACTGTAATTTTAAAAATTTATGCATAAATGAAAAATTGGAGAAAATTCTTCAGTGTTCACTATAGTTCATTCTGGTTTGTGTAATAACTAGTGATTGAAATTTTCTTCTTTATGCTTTGTTTAAATTTCAAATTTTATTATGTTTAGAATCAAGTATATAAAATTTATGTTAAAAATTATTCAATTGCCAGAGAAACTACTGATCAATGAATGCTGGCAGTCCTTAGCACTTCCCTAGACAGGTGTAGGCCAGTATGAACATGAATCAAATGAGCATGAATCAAATGTGCATGAAATTAAATTAACTTCCTTAAAAACAAGGCCAGAGAACCATATGACAGAATTTAATGTACTCTTATAAAATGTGCATGAAAAGGAACTGCCTTTATTTTTTTCATATCTGTTCCCGTATTCCTCTACCTTCTTACAAGCCTCTTGACCACAGAAAATATTTGAGGGCACCTGGGTGGTTCAGTAAGTTGAACATCTGACTTTGGCTAGGGTCATGATCTTGTAGTTTGTGAGTTCAGGCCACACATCGGATTGGTTGCTGTCAGTGCAGAGCCTGCTTCAGATCCTCTGTCCCCTCTCTCTGCCCCTCCCCTGCTTGCACTCTCTTAAAAATAAATAAATGTTTAAAAAAATATATTTGATTTGTCGAGTGAATTGTTTCCATCTCATCCAGTTTAAAATAGTGTATTGTGAGTAATTGGTCTGTGTTATTCCATCTTTTCCTTATCTGATTGATGTAAATCTGGGGGCATGGTTCATGAGTTGTTGACCCTGGTTACAATATCTCACTTTATTTTGCCACTTGCCACATCTGTCACAATGTCTTTTGCCTCTTAATGACTAGGGTCTTGCTTTGTCAACCATAGGAGCGAAGCTGGTCTCACTTGGTGTTAGGAGCCGTGTTTACAACTGATGTTGATGACAACAAGCCTCTATTGAGCACATACCATGTGAAAGGGCATTGTTCTATGAACTTAAAGTGTATTAGCATGTGTAATTCCCACCTCAGCTCTGTGAGATGTATACAGATAAGGAAACTGAGGCTCAGAGAGACTGAATGCCTTGCCCAGAGCCTGTAAGGTCAAATTTAGCATGTTCATGAACCTTGCTACTGCCCTCAATTGTCAGCTCTTCTCACAATGTAGCCTTCTCAATTGACTGCAGGTCTTCTTGGGACCCCTTCCTCAAGGTTTCAAGAACACCTGACTGCTTTTCCAAAGGCTAGTGGAATGGTTGGGATCTATGAAGCTGTTCTGAGATGACTGTATCTTAATTCCCCAACTACTGCTCCCTTACCTTGCCCAGGCTGGACTGGAGGCAGGATTGGCAGGCTGGAAGTTTCTCACAGGGAAAGAAGATAATTTGTCCCACTGACTTCAATTTTCCAGAGCCTGCTCTTCTGCAGACTTCCAGGAGACTTGCTTTATTACTAGTTCTCTTCCTCTAGACTCTGGATGAGATTTTTCCTTCTGAACTTTGTCCTTTCCCCTCCTTATCTGATCTTCAAGCGTTAGATCTTGATGTGTGAAAACTCAGTTATGGGATATTTAAGAAAACCATTGAAAAGTTAGGTTATCAGGAGAAAAAAAGAGTCTCACTAGAAAAAAAGTTCAAACAAGTTTTCTTTAGATATTACTTCAGTTTGTTGCTTTCATCAATTGGTCTTTATAGTGAAAAGCTAAAAAGGGGCGGGGGGGAACCCACCTGCATTGCACAGAAAAGATATTGGGTGGTATTTGAAAACATTACTCTGCTCCTTATACTCATTAGCCCTGACAGATCCATACTAGCCTGGCCATCCCCACCTTCCTGTCTTAGTGGTCCTGCCTCCATCCTTCTGCCAACCCACATGCAAGAGCTATTAGTATCTAAGTTCAGCTGTTCACATCCACATTTGGAAAACTCTTGGGCTTCAAAGGACCCTTACTTAAATGTCACGGTTGTGAAAGTCAAACCTTAAACTTTGAAACTGACATCTTAGCTACAATTAGCTTGTGTGTGTGACAAGTGAGAGTGGGAAAAAGGACTCAGAGAGGAAGCCCACAGAGAGCATCAGCATTTTGCCCAGGCTACCCTCTTCTTTCTATTATGACTGTTCTCATTGCACAAAGGGAATGTTTAGTTTGTCTATTGGAGTCACAAGGCTAATGATAACGAGTCTTAATTGGTATCTTTCATTTTGTCCACACATCTAGATTCCAGGTGATGTTTACCTCATGCAGGGGAAATAATCAACACTCCCTTTTTATATCAAAACATTCGGACTCACATTATCACTGTGTTCTACTTCCAGAACTCAAGGCTGCTATTTCTACTTTGAGATTAAGATATATACAGTAAGTTTGGTTCACACCCCCACCACCTATTGGACTGGAAAGATTATAAGACACAACGAATGTAGACTACCAGTTCGAGGTTTATCTGGGTCCCTACTCCCTTGTAAGACTCCCCAAGAGTATGGCAAAGCAAGGAAGGAGGGAATCCAGTTATTCATCTGCGTTACTTATAAGGTATCTGGGAAAGGCTTGAGGTAATGGAAAAATGCTCTTTTGTCCTCTTTGTATTTGCCATGATGTCCACTTCCTATTCTCTCCTCCTAACCTCGGTACCGTAGAAAATCCAAAGTTTGGCATGTCCAGACCAGTTGCATCACAGCCTGGTGAAGAGACTGCCTTATCAGCCCTTCCATTTCGGTGGACTGTCAACTTACCCTTCTCCTCCCATGTTAACTGCCACAAAGCACCCCCAAACTGCAGCTGAACAGGATCCTCATCCTCAGTTACATTTTTAGTTGATAATAAGAAACCCAGAGAATCCTATTCTATAGCTAAATGTATATTTTCCAGCTTGGAAATGCAATTAGGTGAGTAAAAAGGAACAAACAAGCAAACAAAACCCACAGATTGTGCTTATAGTGGAAGAAAAATAAACAGAAGAACCACTTTTCACTCAGGTATTGTTACCATGATAATTTTAATCAAAACAATCTTGCCTGAAAATTTAGTTAACAGTCCACACTCCTGTGAAATTCATTTCTTTCTTGTTTTAAAAGGCTCAACTAAGGGGAGGAACGACCTTTCAGGAAATCTTGTCCTTCCCTAGAGACAAAGTTCTAGAAGTTGGAAGTTCACCTAAGTTAGTATTTAATGGTCTTCTCCCTTCTTCCTCCCTTGGATATTGTCATGTACTTGATTCCTTAAGTTACTGAAAATAAAGAAAGTTACCCTGTTTGCTCAGAGATACTTTAAGATGGTCATGATCTCATGGTTGTGGGATGGAGCCCCGTGTCAGCCTCTGTGCTGAGTGTGGAGTCTGCTTGGGATTCTCTCTCTGCCTGTCTCTGCTCCTCTCCCACTCGTGCATGCATGTACTCTCTCTAACAATAAATAAATAAACATTTTTAAAAATATATGTAAGTCATGAAATTAAAAAAGAAAACCCTTTTTGAAAAGATATTTCTTCTCTGATGTACATAGTTTTGAGATTCTCCCCGTCTTAGGTCCTATCTCTGTCCTGGCTTTAAACCTCTGCGTTGGCAGAGGCATTTAGGCAATGGTTGCAGATATCTGCCAGGCTTGTTAAAATAGTCCTTCGGGAACAAAGGATATGAAAAGACAGTTCAAAGAAAATCATAACCAGATGCTCACCACCATTCATAGAGAGAAACACATATTACTCAGGTATACTATTTTTCACCCGATAGATTGACAAAGATCAGAAATTCTGATAATATCTTGTGTTAGGGAACATGTTGGAAATGAGTATTCAGAGTTAGTACTGGGATTTGGCAAAATCTAACAAAATTGCCAAGGCTTGTAATTGTTAACTCATAAGTCATATTTCCAGTAAATTTATCCTATAAATATACTCATATACATGCAAAGGGAGAGATATAGAAGGTTGTTTATTGCAGAGTTGTTTGTAAAAGCTTTATTGGAAACAACCTTAAATGTTTATTAATAAGTTACTGGTTACATGAATTATAGTACATCCTTATATTGGCATACTAAGTACCCTTTAAAAGGCTGAGAAAAAATATACATATACATAGTAATCTCTATAACTGAAAAAATGAAGTGCTGAAAGGGGATACCATTTGCATGGAATAGTTGAAGGAGAGGTCTATGTATATTATAGCAGCAAAAAATAACTCTTGAAAGACTTACAGGAAACTGATAACATGTCTTGCCCCTACAGAAGGAAACTGGAGGGCTGGGAGGTAGGGAGGGAGTGACAGTTTTCATTATATTTCTATCTATATACATACACACACAAATTATTTTTTGTGTACCCTACAAATATATAATCTATTTAAAACTTAAACACACTTGTTTGTAAGTAGAAAACACTTTTAAATAATTTTGTGCTGTTTCTACTCACAACACTTCTGATACCAAATGTGTGGTGTTTTCCCAATACCAACAAATTTTCCAACTCTTCAACCATCAACTGGGGGTGGGTGTTCTACAGTTCAATTCAATTCTGACACTAACTACCCAGAGTTAGCACAGACCCCATAGATTAAGGGCTTATTCCCACAAGACTGCCACCACTTCAGATACAATTTCAACTCCCAGGCCTCCATAAACTGAGGATTCCCATGACTCCCTCCTCAGTTTTGATAATTTGCTAGAACATCTTACAGAACTCAGGAAAACACTTTACTTAACAATTTCATGTTCATTATAAAGGGTTCAACTCAGTAACAACCAAATGGAGGAGATGCATAGGTCAAGGTATGGGGAGGGAGGGTGTGTAGAGCTTTCATGTCCTCTCTGGGCCTGCCAGCCTCTCTGCACCTCATTGTGTTTATCAACCTGGAGGCTGATGAAACTCTACTGTCGTTCAGGGGTTAGAATGGAAGTTTCATTATGCAAGCATTACTGATTAAATCATTGACCATTGGTGATTAACTCTATCACTGGCTCTTCTCCTGTAGGTCAGGGGGTGAGGTTCAAAGTTCCAACCCTCTATTCATGCCATGGTTTTTCTGGCAACCAGCCCCCATCCTGAAGCTGCCTAGGGATCCTCAGCCAGCAGTCATCTCATTAGAATATAAGAGACACTGTCACTCCAGAGATTCCAAGGGTTTTAGGAGTTATGTGCCAGAAGTCAGGGACAAGACTAACACACACACACACACACACACACACACACACACACACACACACACATTTGATTATATTATACATACATAGATAATAAATAAATATCATCACAATAGCACTATATCACCTTACAGAGGATGTGGCAGATCATATTTTCCAAAGATATCCACATCAATGTAGTACACACCACAAGCTCTTGTTACAATATGATGCTGACATTCCACATAAATCTGGGTGGGCCTGTGACTATGTGGAGGTGACCATTTTTTAATTTCATGGTTATATGAAAGCTGATATACTTGCCCCAACTCTCTTCCTCTCCAGGGATGCTTGCCTTTGGAATCTAGCTACCTTGTAAGGAAGTCAGGTAGCCCCTCTGACTGAAGAATTTCGTGAAGGTGTTCCCACCCCAGGTCCAAGTGAGGTCCCCGTTGACAGCCAGTATCAGCTGCCAGGCTTGGGAGTGAATGAGCCGGCCTTCAGACTCCTGTAGTCCTCAACCTACAAGGCATCCTAGCTGGTGCTGACTGGAGCAGAGGCAAACTGCTGCCTCCCAGCTCTGCCCAAACTGCAGATTTATAAGCAAAATAAATGATAACGTTGTTTGGGGCCACAAAGTTTTGGGATGGTTTGTTGTTATATAGGAATGAATGAGTAAAATAGAGGGGAAATTAGTGGAAGTTTTTGAGAAGACCTCTGGGGTACTGTCGTGAAATAAAGACAGGGGATGCAGCTTGATGTCAGTCAGGCACAGCTATAATCAGATTGATTGCTTCCACAATTAACCCTCTCTATATTAGTTTCCCCCTATCTGTTGGTCGTTGGTACTTCTCTTTTCCCATGTATCATTTTTTCAGGTCATCTGGTTCATTTTCATGGTATGTGTTTCTAATTCCCAGTTGACAGCTTGGCCCCCTAAGAAGAATTAAGGCTCTTTTCTTAGTTACAGTTTTCACTATCCTGTGAAAAACCTTAGACTAATCATGTGTGCCTAAGGGGAGAGTCCTATAACATTTGGCCCCCCAAGCCTCCTCTGAAGAATTAAGGCCTTTTTTTCTGATATGAGAAAAGTGTAAAATGAGTGGTCCTTCCTTTTGATTTTGGGGGAACTCTTAGGAAAATGATAAATTTCTTTCAATGTGAGTTTAAATCTCAGAAAAAATCTCAAGCAAAATACAGATCTAATTTTATGATAGATACCAGTGGCAAATAGGATTAGCTGAACAGGAATGCTTATAACTGTACCATCTTGGATTATTTCTATAAAAGTCATCAAAATTGATTGATCAGGGAACCAGCAGAATCCTAATGGTAAATCAAAAGGGAGATCGTGAAGGGCAAATTCCTCCAGTATAGCTGTATATTAAACTAATTTTATGGAGCAGCGATACATTATAGTTATTTGGAACCTGGACTCTGGAGTCAGACTGCTCTGCTAAATGTGGCTCCACCACTGGTATCTCTACAATATTCAGGACTCTGTTCCTCAATTTCATCATCTGAACATTGGCTCTAATAACGTTTCCTACCATACAGAGTTATTGTGAGTTTTAATAAATTATATGTAAGCGTTAATAATACTGTCTGGCACAAAATAAGTCCTCAGTAAATAATGACTGTTGCTTTTTATATACCAGACAGCAGATCTGATATCCTGTGGAATTTATGCTAAATTAAGCCTTTGTCACTGGAACTTATGACCAAGTTAAATTCATACATCATGAGCAAGTCCTGGCCAAAAGGTAGACACTAATGGAAAACTCTTTTCTACTGTTAACCCTTTGGTCCCTGTCTTCCATCTGTGTTTGAAAGGGGCAGCAGTGTTATGGACATGACGGCGCTCAGCATCAGTTCTAACTTCCGTGTGTGTAGAATCATGCAGAGACTGGCGTACTAAATCCTACCTTTCCTAAACTCCCACAAGGCTGGTGTTCTGGATGCAAATTAGACTCTAATTGAATGCACTTATGCAGAGCCTTTAAGGTAGATATGAGATGGGTGCCATCTTGCTTTGGGTCTTTCTACTGGCAAACATAATTGTGAAGACTTTGGGGTTTTTTTGGAGCAAAAGTCTAGTGTGTTGATAACCAGATAGGTGTGTCAAGGAGCAGCTGTGATGGGAAGGGAGGTGACTGCAGCTTCCTGGACCCTGCATCACAGAATTGGCAATGAATTTTGAGGTCACCCAACCCAAAAGTCACCTTCTGAAGTCCCACATCTCTGAATATGTCAGAGGTAGCAGTTCTCCTGACAAGCATGTTGTATGATGTTGACCGGGAGTCATTTCTGTACCTTACTCCTCTATTGTCTCCAACACACCTAAGCACACAATTCCCTGCATTGTATTTTTAAGCTCTTTTTCTTGCACACAAACTATGACTGATTCAGACAGGGAGACACAAAAGTTGTCTTCCCTGTTGCTGTCCTCTTTAAAATGATTACTTTTTCCAACTTATTCAGTATGGCCTTGCTGAATTTCCCTTTATAATGGAGAACAAGAAAAGGAGAGCAGGCTGTATGTTGGACTGCTGGTAAAAGGTGATTCCTCAAAAACTAACAAGTTGATCATGTGCACAGGAGGAAAGTCATTCTTCTGCTTCAGCACTGGTATGGAGGTACCTGGGGTCATATATGTATGAGTATATGTCAGTAAGAGTAGCTGAAGTAGGCCTCAGCATGGTCACCCCTTAAAAAATTTCAGTTGACTTTATAATTTATTGTTAGATATTTCCACTTAAGCAGAAAAATTCAGATCTGTTTTAATCTTCTTTGCTGTGCCATCTGGAAAAAATTACTTTTTAATGCTTCTCATTCTTCATCAATACTGGCATTGGGTTCTCAGAGTTGTTCTCAGCCCCCTTATTCCTTCCCTTCTGTCTTTCTCTACAGAGCATAAAAACCATACACTCACTTCCTTCCCTTTTCTCGCCCTGGCAAGGGTCATATGATCTAGTTTTAGAGTAATTCTGCCAGGGGTAGCTTCTAGAAAAGCTTTTGTTTTACTTGTAAAGGAACAGATGTGGTTAGTGTGGTGTCCTTCTACCTTGAAAACAAATTTTTTCGGGAGCCATAGCAGCCATTTTGTGAACATGAAGTGAAGAGCCAACTCAGCAAAGATAGCAGAGGGAAAAGGCAAAAGGCTAAATCTTTGATGACACCACTGAGTCTCTTGATCTGCCCTGAACTTCTTAACCCTGGTCTTTTCCTCAAAGCAAGGATAATAAACGCTATTTGTTTAAAAGAATATTTTTAGGATATTCTATTTCTTGCAGCCTCATTCCTACATAATATGTTATTTATACCTCCTGGGGTTTTTGTGAGGTTCCAATAAGGTAACTGGTATGAAAGTACTTTGAAAAACTATAAAAAGAGAACCAGTTTTAAAGTCCCATTTTAAAAAGAATCAGGTGTTTTCTGAGTAGCTCAAGGTAGAGGAAATTTCAGTGAAATGATAAATGATTGAAATAAATATGCCACATATTTCTTTCAACAACTCAGATGAAGGCTTGCTTCTCTCTTAAATTATTAATAATCCCATTTAGTACTTTCAAAGTGCTTTGCCATCATTTGATATGTAATCCTCAGAATTTCTCTAGCAGATTGTAAAATCTCATTTTATAAGGAAAGAAGTGAAAACACGGTTTTTCAAAGACTTTCTCAGAGACATATGCCTGTGGCAGACTCAGAATTAAAAATCAAAGAATCTAACAGTCCAGTGTGTAATTGGCTTTCTCATGTAAGTTTGATATGCAGGGTGTGACACAGCCCATGAAAGGAAGCCCTAAGCATTTAAAGTTATATCTTATATGTATATTCAAAATAAAGTCCAGCTAACCTATGAGACTGCTTGTACTTGAGAATAAACTGCCCTTATGTAAAACATTGGAAGAGGGCAAGGAAAGAATATATTTTACCAGTAATGAACTTAAGTCTACTTGTTGTACTACTATAAATTGTGTAATAGTTTTGTGTCTCCCCCCACCAAATTCATATGTTGAAACCTAATCCCCAATGTAATGGTATTATAAGGTAGAGCCTTTAGGGGGTAATTAGGTCATTAGTGCTCCACCCAATGGGAGTAGTACCTTTATAAGAGAGATCCCAGTGTGTGTAAGAATGTTTGCTTTTCTTCTTTCTTGCCAACACTGATCTGAACATGAATAAACTCTTTAAATTTTGCTAATTGGATGGATGAAAAATATCTCATTTTAATTTGCATTTTCTTGTTATTAAATGAACCCCATTTTACTTGACTATAGTTTGTATATACACAGATCTGTAAATTATTTATTCATATTTTATAGAATTTTTTCCTGTATTTTCTTTTTCACACTGATTTGTAGTTCTCTGTGTATTTAAAACTCTAATCACCTGGGGCACCTGGGTGGCTCAGTCAGTTAAGTGTCTGACTCTTGGTTTTGGCTCAGGTCAGGATCTCATGGTTTGTGAGTTCAAGACCCTCATCAGGCTCTGAGCTGACAATGTGGAGCCTGCTTGGGATGCTCTCTCACCTCTTTCTCTGTCCCTCCCCTGGTTGCATTCTCTCTCTGTCTCTCAAAATAAATAAACATTAAAAAGAGAGAGAGAGAGATCCCTGAGAGCTTCCTTGTCCCTTCCACCATGTGAAGACAGCTAGAAGACAGCTGTCTGTGAAACAGGAAGTGGGCTTCCCACCTTGTGAGAAATAAATTTCTGTTGTTTATAAGTCACCCAATCTGTGGTAATTTGTGATAGCTGCTCAAATTGACTAAGACACACACCAAGAGCCTTATCCAATCCTGACATAAAATAAATGAGGCATTATTTTCTTGATGTACGTCATTATAAGCAGTAAAACAATTCTTTTCAATATTACATGTTGAAAAAAAAACAGGGGCAAAATAAAGTCAGATATCTAACTGCCTAAGCATGAAGTGGTTTCATGTTCACCCTTAAAAATGGAAGCAATGAATAGTAATTAAAAGCTCCTTCAGAAGTGTGGTGGTCAGAATCCTCATCCACTTTCAACCCAAGAAAATGTTCTGGCAATTTTAATCATGTTTTTTCTGATGAAACAGAAATTTCGCTTTTAATTAATGGTGTTATTTTTCAGAACAAATTTATGCATTTCAAGGCCTTTTATCCAAATTCTGACTTAGGAGGATTTGTGTGATATGAGATCAAAAATGGGAAAAAGAAGAAAGAACTCAAATAGAAATACAAAAGGGTCTTAATTAAGTCTATATTTTCACTATCATTATTTTCAAATCCAAAGATGAATGATAAAGTGATGTCCTATCCCAGCTGTACTACTTCCTAGCTGTAGGACTTTGGACAAGTGCCTTTCCTCTGCATTTAGTTTCCTCTTATTGTAAATGAGCATAGTGATAGTACCTATTTCATTGGGTGATTGAGCTGATTGTATGAATTCCTATGGTAACAGTAATGTTAGCTATTATTACTATCTGTAAAAACCCAAACTATGGCAAAACTAAGAAATGGGAACGTAAGACAAATACTATAAAAGTTGTCTAAACTTCTAGCCTGGTTGGAGTGGCAGTGAAGGTAGATTTGACTTCCAGGGTAGCACTGCTGCATCTCTGCATTTTGGGAGTTTAAATGATTATTATTTAGATCTGTTCTCTCGACTCGTTAACATGCCTCTTGCAGGACCTGTGTCAAATACTAAAGAGCAGATTGTTGAGAGGTGACACAGAGCGCACATTGGTTTGGTTCTGCCATCCTTAAAGGCAACAATAGTTACTGGACATTGAGGCAGGGGAGGGGGGACACATTTGAATTTGAGAGATGTAGAGGGTGGTGTTCAACAAGAAATCAGAGGTGTTCCTGAATAGAAATCCACTGTTAACAGAAGAAAATTATCAAAAATTATTGAAGAATTATTGCTTGTCACAGCAAGGAGCAAATGGCTGCCCAGAAATGTGCTTTCCAGAAAGCCAGACCAGTAGAACTCTAACATGCCCTCTGGATTTCTTGTTAAAACTTAGGAATTTATGACTTTGTGTATCTTGAGAAACTTATTAGAAGACCATGGGGGAGGGGAAGGGGAAAAAAAAGTTACAGAGAGGGAGGGACTCAAACCGTAAGAGACTCTTAAACACTGAGAACAACTGAGGGTGGATGGGGGAGTGGGGAAGAGGGGAAAGTGGGTGATGGGCATTGAGGAGGGCACCTTTTGGGATGAGCACTTGGTGTTGTATGGAAGCTAATTTGGCAATAAATTATATTTTTAAAAAAATAGAAAAAAACTTAGGAGTTTATAGGAATAGTACACACCTTGGGAGAATGAGAATTCCGTGAGATGTTTAAATCTCTGTTACCTTGTGATTTAATGGCATATATACATTTTGTTTGTTAACTACCTCTTCCGCAATAGTTTTATACTAATAAGAACAGGGTAGTAAGAAAACATTCTTGCCTATTTTTTATAACAGATATTCCCAAGGTGTAGTGAAGTTGGAATTGGGGGAGAGAGATAGGAAACTGAGGCCAAAGAAAGTAAGTACTTGAAACTGGAATAATTTAGTAGGGTGAACTTCAGGGGGAAAATGTGCGTAGAATGTAAATGCCACGCCAATCCTGGCTTCTAGATATTGTTATGGCCAGGGACACCCAGCACAGGACTGGACCCTTCACCCTCAGAGCATCAAGTGTTCTCAGTGTCCCCAAAGTACCTTGCATGTTTCCTGTTTGCCTCCCAGTTGGCTCAGTGTCTCCTAAGTTGGGCTGAAAGGGGAAATAAGATGAAAGAACGGTGAGGGAGAGAAGACAGAGGAATACAGAAGGAGTAGGGGAAATTAGAGAGAAAGGAAAGAGAATGCAAAAGAAGGAAGAAAATGAGATAATATAAAAGGAAGAAAGAAAAGAAAGCATGACGGGACAAGCATAGACTCACAAAGATGTCACTAGACAGCTGGGACTGCAGTGTGGAGCTAGCACCCAATGCATAAAAGGAGGAAAGGGACATCGTATCTGGAGGAGCTTCCTTAGAGTAGAGGAGTTAGAGAGATAGGAGAAAAAAAGGGACAAAGGATAAGAAAACACCATTTGTTATCCTAGATGTCTGCATAATCATCATCTTTGTGTCTACTGTGTCAACACTCTTAGTGGCAATGTAGGCAGAACCACGTCGAATATTATTTCAAAACAGCAATATACCTTTTTATGGAGGCAAAACGTATAACAAGGAAGGGGAATCAGATAAATGATGAAGGAGGAGAGAGGAGGCCAAGCCTGTGGGACACTGCAGACAGGGGCTGATGCTGACCCCTTGGGAATGGAAGTGATGCAATGCCTGGGAGAAGGAACAGGATGTTTACTGTCCTTTCGTACACTTAAAAAAGAAAAAGAAAAAAATATATAGCACTGGTCACATACAACTGTTCCTTAAATAACAGTGCATTGGCATTCAATTTATCTGTGAGTGGGATAATTGGTATCACCTTGAGGTTTTGCATGTGAGGTATTATTTACATGTGATTTTATACAATAATTATTTCAATCTGTATTTTTTTATAAAGTTTATTTTGAGAGAGATAGAGACAGTGCAAGCAGAGGAGGGGCAGAGAGACAGAGGGAGAGAGAGAATCCCAAGCAGCCTCCACACTTTCCGTGCAGAGCCCAATGCAGAGCTCGGAACCCACGAACCATGAGAGCATGACCAGAGCTGAAATCAAGACTCAGAAGCTTAACCAACTGAGCCACCCAGACACTTCTCAATCTGTATTTTTAAACCAGACCTGAGCACTTTTTCATTTGTGTATTAGATCCTTTCACTTTTTGACATGAGTCATTTATTGCTCCACTGAAGCATCTGTCTATCAAGGCTTGTCTTGGACCAGTAGTTCCCAAACATTAGTGAGCATTGGAATCATCTGAAGGGCTTGTTAAACACAGGTTTCTGGGTTTCACCCCACCAGGGTTTCATATGTAGTGAGCTGAGGTGGAATAATCTGCATTTCTAACAAGTTTCCAGGTGATGCTAATGCTGCTGGTCCAGACCTTGCTTTGAGAACCACGATATTTGACCAATAATAGAGTGTTCCTCCTGAGTGAAGTTACTATTACTGAAGAGATATTGAAATACAAGGTTGTATTTCAAGGGTGGAATTTTTAGAGTTTAGAAAAACTTTGTTAGAAGCATTACAATACAAAGTTATCAATTATATTATCATATGAATACTAAAATCAGAGTTCTGTGATGTCTCATAGGGAAAGCTTCTGAATTTGTGACTTTCTCTGATTAGATGACTCATCTGAAGGTCTGGCCTCCCCCATTGTGGTCTCTTCAATTTTAAAAACTAAAACTTAGAAGAATTATGGTGGAAAATTTCTCTCCTTCACATGAGTCCATCTTGGCCCAGAAGGAAAGACACATTCACCAACTCTTCTGTCCTTCTGGAATAGTCCTGGCTAAGAGGCTTGTGCCCCTCCTCCCACCCTCCTCAGGCAGAGTGATACTTAAGCTATATTTAACCCTGGAGGATTATGCTTGTAACAGAGGAAGAGACCACTTTTCTCTCTTTCTGTGACCCCCTGAGCTCTCAGATGCAAACAGGCTCACCTCCACTTCTGTGGCAATGCAGTAGCCCACCAGGGTCATGTCCTTCTACAGGCAGCAGTACCTATTTGAGACCGAGCCCAATGTAGGCTTGTCCCTGAAGCTGGCTCGGTAAGTGGCTACACAGTCTTGTCTGCAGCTTGGACACAGCCCCATTGTGATGTGCAGATTCTAAGATCCAAGCTCCATTCTCCAATATGCTTCAGCAGAAGCACTGCTAAGGCATTAATACAGTTGGCTATCTATTTTTTAAGTATTCACTTCATCAGTCAACACCCTGGAGGTGAGCAAGAGAAAATTTTAACCTAAAATACCTCAAAAATATGGGCTGGGAAACAAGTAGATACGCAAGATGGGCATTTGGTCACTATAAGGAAATCTAAGGAGACTGAGAATCTTAGGGTAGGACTTGGTGGCTAGCTTAGGCTGGGACAGCTCATAGTGGCTTATAGCATGTCCACAGCTGGTGCATCAGACACAAGGATGCTCAGAAGCAGAGTTCCAGTTATAGAGCTCCACCTCAAAGCAGGTGATCTTCACTATTTGAGGCCTTTTTAGACATTTGTGGAAAGAGTGATTATCATTTTCATGGCATCTTTTTTGTCCCCCCACATAGTGCTTCTCAGCCAGGTCTGTAAGTTAAGTTTCCCATGGGGCACTGGGTACTACTGTGTTCATTTCATCCTCTAGTTTTTCAGCATCAGGCCTCAGTAGCAACTCTAGAGCACTTGTTCCAAATTCTGACTTCTTTACTTTGTTTTAAACTACATCAAGAGACAAATAATTTCTAGGGCTCATGAGGCTACTGCAGAGGGTTCTGGAAATACCCCGACCTGTACCTCCAGTTATAAATTGGCTCTGAATTGGATATGTTTAGAATTCTGCTCATGGGTGTAGATTTCAGAAACTGCAACTAGTTTTAACCACATAAGGGTAGTGGAAGAAAGAAAGAGGAATGTTGGCCTTCTCCTATAGTGGCTATATCACATTTTTAAGTGGAAGTAGAGGGCAAAACAAAACCATCCTTATTATGAACCAAAGGCTAAAGAGGAACAATTCTAAGATTTTTACCCAGAACACTCTGACATTAGGAATTTGGTTTGTTTAGTGATATATCAAGGACAGAAAACTCTTTGGAAAGAGGTTTGATCTTGCAATCAGAGCATCAATGAGGAAAACTGAAAGTAAAATGAAGTCATATGTTTTGAAATAGAGGTGAAATAAGATTGAATTCTTGAAAAAAGATGGGACTAGCAAAAAGGGAAATATTTTATTGTTACCCAATCAAGGACTTTGGAGAGCTCAAGAGAACAAATAAAAACAGTAAGATGGAGAAAGCTAACTGGGTTAACTCCCCCAGTGAAAGCCCAGGTAGAGAACACATGGAAGAACATTAAATACATGTTACTAAGGGAAAGAAAATAATATGAAAAGGCTACATTACTATTATTTGATCCCAACTATATGACATTCTGGTAAAAGCAAAACTATGGAGATGAGAAGATCAGTCATTGCCAGGGGTAGGTGGAGACAGTGGGGAGATGAATTGGCAGAGCACGGAAGTTTTTTTAGAGCAGTGAAAATATTCTGTATGATATTATAATGATGGGCATATGTCATTATACATTTTTCCAAACCCGTAGAATGTACAACACCACAAGAGAACTTTATGAACTTTGGGCAATTATGATATATTAATGTAAGTTTGTTCTTGGTAAAAAAACTGTGCCATTCTTATGAATGATTCTGGTAATGAGGAGGCTATACATGTGTGGGCAAAGGATATGAGGGAAATCTCTGTATCTGTCTCTTAATTTTTTGTAAACCTGAAAATACTCCCCTTATGTATCTGCATATGCATATAAATTTTGTGGAAATGTTGCATGGTGTTTTCAGAAAAGAATGGAAAATATTTGATAAAAGTACTGGAAGATTAGCAGAGAATACATTAAACATTGTTTGATAAGTTTTAAGGTGACACCATCACTTTAGTTTCCAAAACTCATATGGCCATGGTTTGGGGGAAGATGTCCAGGAAATTCATAGAGTTAGGACTCTGAACAAGGGTTTAGGGACGATAAGTCACTGTAAAAGTAGCCCAATAATTCAAAAGAGATAATTTACAAGCCAGGGTTAGCTGCTGGGCAGATGGAAGATAACTTATGGGTAGAATTATACAATTTAGGATGAAGAAGGCGACTGGATATTTTTAAACAGTGAACACATTTGATTGCTCTGGAACTCATTAATTTTGTATGGGGGACCCTAGAATAACTGTCTTGTCTTAAAGAAAGAAGACGTCAGGCATTCTAATCCAGCTATCAGTGCTACCCAGGAGGAAAAAACATTCAAGGCCCTGCTGATCTTGTAGGATTCATGGAAGAACAGAAGGGAATGGAATATTAGGGGATTATCAAACTGCTGTAAGAAAAGATGTATCTGAAGGAATAGTTGCATCACTGATTATGCGGGAAAAATGTATTCAAGGGTTGGTAAGTCCAAAAGCCAAGGAACGTCAAGGTTTTAGGGAAAATCACATGAAAAAACATAATGCAGCAATCAAGAGAGACATAAAAATTCATTTAAAAAAAAAAAGGTTATTATGGAGATTTTCAGCTCACATGAAAGTAGAGGAGATAAAACAATATTCATCATGCAGCCCCAACAAACCATAAAACTGTTGCCATTCATATCGTAGCAATTCCCTCACATGATTTTATAGTGGAGTATGTTAAAGGTCTAGATGTTTGTCATTTCATTAATAATTAAGAGGTTTTCAACATGCAGGACAAACACAGGGCGGCCAATAAATTTAAATTTATTGGAGAACTGGATTAGAAGGTGTCATCACTGCACATTTTATGGTTTTAAAAGAAGATAGTATTGAGGCACCTGGGTGGCTCGGTGGGTTAAGCATCCAACTCTTGATTTCAGCTCAGGTCATGATCTCATGGTTTGTCATTTGGAGCCCTGCATCGGCTCTGCACTGTCAGTGCAGATTCTGACGCTTGGGAATTCTCTTTCTCCCTCTCTCTCTGCACCTCCCCCACTCTCACCCTCTCACTCTCTCAAAATAAACTTTTTTTAAAAAAAGAAGATAGTATTTTGAATGTTTCTCTCTAATGGCGAGACAGTGCAGTATGTAGCCAAGTGAATTTCCCCATTAGTGGAGGAAACACAATGTGCCAGTGAATGGGTACTTCCTCCCTTGTGGGTTTAAATTCCTCTGGCCCACATGCCCATATGGACGTTTGTGTTGGTCATCCTGATACCAAAATATTTTACCTGTAACTTTATGTTTTCTTCACATGCCTGCAGTTCCCAGTGGTAAAAACTCTCAGCAATGTTCCATGAATGATGACAAAAATATAGACCTGGGTTGTACTAATTACAAAAATGGGGACATATAATTTTGATTGGGATGATGCTCTAAGTGGCATGGGAATTGCTTGCTTGTGTTTTCTTAACTTATTAGAGTAAGTCTGGTGCTGTGATTCTCAGGTGTCCTTTTCTTTAGCACACCAGAATGAATATTTGTGGCTGGATTAATTCAACTTTGTAGTTGCTGAAGAAGCTATAGTCATCTCAGTGCTTCAGAGATGGTCTAAAGTACTACAGCTGCTGAAGGAAATCTGGCCCCATCAGAATGAGACCAATCCAACAAAATCAGAAAGTATACAGAAAAAAATGAATTTAGTTTACAAGGGGAAAAGGAATTTGATTTAGAATTTTAGTGCTTACTCTTTCAACTTAATAATCAAATAATCAGTGTTCAAATTTGGGATGTTTGTTGTTTTATTTTTTGAGCATTTTTATGCTAGCACATGGAGCTTGTTTACTTTTTAAAAAAAACTGGTTGCACAATATGGATCAACACAATTTACACACAAAAAAGTTGAATAGGAATAATTCTTCGTCCTTTGGTGTGAGGTGGAGTTAAGGCAAATTTATAAATGTTTATCCTTTCTCGCAGGGAGCAACAGTTAGATCACTCAACACACTGGTCTCAGGAGGATTCAAAAGAAGCATCCTCTTGAATACAGGAGAATTGCTTACACACATTGCTGGTTTCCTCTCTGGAGTGGGTCAGCCTGACAGCCTAACAGGCTTGACAGTTAAATGCAACAGGTTTAAAGCACAAATACCTGAGGAGACTTAATGGGCAATCCTTCTGCTACTATCCCCACATTTTGCAGTGGTCCATGCAGGAGGAAACTTCTACCTATACATCTAACCTTTTGGAGGTGCCACCAGGGAGCTTCTGCCTCTCTCTTGATCCCTTGGAACAGGAATGTTCAGTGGGTGATCCCACTCTCATATCAGTTGGGCTACACCTTACTGGAGGTGAGTTTCCAGTGCTTGGGAGCAGAGAAGGTTGAACATTTTATCTCCTTTGATCATTGCAGTTGAAGTGAGCCCTGAAGGTTGAGGGGTGGGTAGAGCGCTAACATTCTTTTTTTTTTTTTTTCTTTCTCTTTCCTGCTGTCTCTGCAGGAGACCTCCCTTCTTAAAACAGGCTAAGTGCATGGATGTGGAGTCTGCCCTGCAGATCTGGTCTTACCTCAGGAGGTGTGTCTCTGAATGTGTTCTCCTTACTTTCCCATGTAGAGTTTGGGTGAGGTGGGAGGCCTCTGGTCTAAGCCAGATTCTCAAACATAGTTCACCAAAAGCCTTATACTTCGGGTATAACTGTGTTCTTGCTCAGTTTTTATTTTGTGTATATTCTTCTTTTGTTAAGATAGTGAAAGGGAGGAACTGAGTTTAAAGTGCTGAATCCTAATAGAACAATTCCATTTTTCACATGGATATAAATTAGTTGTAAGAGTAAGTTTTGGTGGAATTCAGCACTGTTTCAATCTTAAATTTCTGACAATCAATTCATTCTGCTTTTTCTAAATTTAACATTTCTCAAGATTATAGTGCATTAACAGACAAGGTTCAAAGTATGTTCAAAGTAGAGACAGGAAGACATTTTTGTTTTTTAAAAAAAGATTCTTCACTTAACATTTACAAACTGTATATTGTTTATAGTCCCTCAGTTGTGGAGCCCAAATGTGCTATAGAAAAACTATTTTTGTAGAGAGAATATGAAGAGTGAGTAAATGTTCATAATTGTCTTATCTTTTCAAGAATTTTGTTAAGGAATCTGAGAAACTTGAAGAGCCTTTCTGACAGCTCTATAATACAATGTTCTCTGTTACAGCTTTAATTGAGATTTATATGTCCTGATAGTATTTTGAGGAATATTCTTTCCCCTACCTAGTGTCTTAGTCTGTCTGGGCTGTTATATCAAAATTACCATAATCTGAGTGGCTTATACAACATCTATTTCTCACAGTTCTGGAGGCTGGGGAGCCCAAAATCAAGATGCTAGCAGATTTAGAGTCTGTTGAGAATCCATTTCCTGGTTCATATATAGACAGTTATATTCCAGCTGTGTCCTCACATGATAGAAGGGCCAAGGGGATTCTCTGGGGTCCTTTTTATAAGGGCACTAGTCCCTAATTATATCCCAAAAGACCAACTCCAAATATTATCATAGTAAGGATTAGGTTTCAACATATGAATGGGAGGGAGCATATACATTCAACTAGAGCTTAGAAATGAGAATGGATTACTTACTTATATCTTCTAACTGAATAATATAATTGTTATTTGCATATCCATACTTAGTCTAGGTAATGAAGAAACATTCTTGGATCTAATATCTAATGTAATAAGAACACACAAAAGAAATGCCATTGAAAAGCTTTGTGAATTTGTCGTTTTCTTCCACAGTAATGTAGGACATTTTTATAGAACTATAATCACACTTTCCTATGAAATCCCTTAAAACTTTCAATGCTGGATTAAAATGAATATTTAACCACCTATTGTTAATTTAAACTTTATTTGGAGTACAATCCTGGGGTTGTATGTAATGTATGTTTATATGTGCATACACCAAGTTACATAGTCTTCAAAGAGTCCCAGGGTAGTTTTGAACTTTTAATTTAAAGCATAAACTTTAGATATGACATAACCATCATAAAATAACATTTCAAAGCATATAGAATTTCGTCTCCACAGGTGATATGGGACTTTAACTCCGCTGGCCATAGGGCATGATTTCCCTTCTTATCCAAGAGACCCATGTTGTTTGTCATGGAATTTATTATGTAATTTAGTTGCCTCAAGCATAAATAAAATTAATCTTAGGTGCTGCTTAAGGAATGTTTTCAACATACCTATAAATTAAAGTTTCAAAGTACACAGACCCTGTAAAGATATGGATGAAATGGGGAATGGCTCCAATGAGGCTTATAATTTTATTTCTGAATAATGGTATTTCCTGGTCTTTATGCACACTTCCTCACTTGTGATTCCTGGGATTATCTAAATAAACTAGCTGCACCTAAGTCTTGTCTTAGGCTCTGCTTTTGAGGTAACCCACATTGAGACATCATCCAACAAAGCCTGCCTCAAAGGCTGGATTTTTAATAGATTTAAGAGACACTAGAGGTATTTCTGTCAAAACCTGCTTGCCATTTACATACTTCATTTCAGAAAAATATTTTTAAGATTATTCAGTGTCACCTTTTTGAAAATTCTGCTTTCCCTTCTCTTTTGTCCCTTTCTCTCACTGGAAAAAAGTGTAGAAATTAGGGAGAGATGAAGGGTATGGGGCCTTTCTTCTTAGTTCATATAAACATTTTATAACTTAACAGAAGTGATAGGGCAAAATGTCTTTTAGCTAATGAGGTCAGACTTACTAGCTTTTAAGGCATAGAATAGAAGTTATATCCTAAGAAGAATGTTAATTTATCATGTGGACAGTTAATAGGAAATCAAAGAAATGCATTTTCTCAGGTCTTTGATTGCAGGAAATTTTCATTAAAATAAGCTGTAGCTTCCAGTGGCAGTTTTCCATTTTGTCCTCCCTGTCCTTGGCTCCGGAGCTCATACTTCCCTTCATCTCTGAAACTTCCTTCCTGGGTTGGGGGAAGCCACTGTGGCCAGCTTGCATTTACCTTACCTTGTGAAAAGCTGACAGAGATTAAATACAATAAAAAGCCAATGAGTTTCTCATGCCTGACTCTTCAATATGTGCAAGACAGAAGAGGGGATCAATGGACCAAAGCTTTTATTTCTTTTTTCTTAACCTTTTCAAATTGAGATATAATTAGTATGTAACATTTATTGTTTCTCTCTACAAAAGAAAAGTGGTGATGTGTTGCTAGGACAAAGCTGGAGACAAAAGGAGAGAAGAAGCTGAATTAAGAATCCAGGGCTATCCATCTGGGACCCTCCTCACTCTTGAGGCTTTAGCTGTGAAGCCACTGCCCTTTAATGGCATAGGGCCGATGTGGCTAGATTACAAGCACAATGCCAAATTTGCTTTTCTTCCACTCTGTACAGCTTTGGGAATTCTTCAATGAATAAATGCCTAAATAAAAAGTGGAATCTCGTATATGTTTTCTGGGGCAAGGCCAGTAAGTGGCATCCAGTGCAAGTGGAAGGGGATTCACTTTCTTTCTGGTTATCCCTGAATAGGGAAACTTCTTATGTACTCCTGGCCATCAAAGATCAACAATCCAGAGATAAATTGTTACTCTGGGAAAAAAACTGGGAAAAAAACAGTGAGGTCTATATCCCGGTTTTCCCACTTCAGAGCACTGAAGGAACACACCTTGTAGGGTAGAAGAAAGAAGAGATCCTCATTTATGCCAAACATGTTTCTGTACCTGAGTTGTTGAATAGAAATGTTGCAGGATTTTTTACCTCCGTACTGGGGATTTGTTGTCTTGCTGCTTCGAAGAATGAAGAACTGGACACAAAATGAGCAGCAGGCAAAAGTTTATTAGAGTATAAGATTAGAAAATAAGAGTAGTATGAAAGCTTTCTTTACAGAGAGGGGGCGCTTGAGGGTGAATACCCATGACTATAGGCAAGGGTCTTTGTTTCATAAGGTTCTGTTCAGTACCCTCTTCCCTTCCCCCTCATTCCTTCTCAGGTTCTACCCTTACTGGCTGGATAACTCTAGATGCTGGGTTGTCCATTTCTGATTGGCTCCATTCCATTGTGTGAGGAGTCAGACATGGCCTTACTGTCCCTCAGATAACATAAGTTTTATAGTTTACTTAGTTTCCTTAGGTATTTTGATTGTCCAATTCCTGAGGGGAACCTGAGGGGGAGTAGGTGGTATCTGTTACATTCTTAAGAGAGGGACATTATGCCCGAGGGGGTTTGCTGTGGTCAGAGGCTCCAGCATTGTTCCAAAATGTGTTTTTCCCCCACTGAGGGTTTTTGGCCCTGGGTTCCAGAGACCCAAGACTCTACAGAGGCAGACAAAGAAAAACCAGGTATTGGGTAGTAAGTTTTGGGGAAGTTAATATTGTTTAAGTGTTTATTGCAATTTAACTTCCTTGTGAAATTTTTGAACTCTTATTTTTCTGTAGAGTCTATTAATGGGAGGGGTACATATTCTTCAAATTTGGGACATTTTTGTGCTAATGTGACTTTTTTGGAGGGTAGGGAAGCTGAGATGTGTTAAAAGGTAAACTAAGGCACATTAAAATTTGTAAAAGTTTATTTGGGAGTATATATCCATTTAAACTGGGGCAGCATTAAACTGAAAGTGTTTAGGAGTACTCTACCAACAGGAGCTAAGAGAGAAGTATTTATAGAAAAGATGTGGAAGTGAGTCTCAGAAATTATTTGATTGGGTATCACTTAAGTGATTGCCTTATTTGGGAGAGTCTAGGTGGCTGTTTGTAATTGATTGTTCTTAAGTTTCACTCTTAGATTTGAGTGCATTGACTGTGGCTTAGATTTGGTTTGTCTGCATAGGCTACCAAGGCATTAGAGCCACCCCAGCCTAATAGTCTCCTTATTTCATTACTTTAATGGATGGATTTATGATGAATTTGACAATAGAATGGGGGGTGGGGCATGAATTTTTGGTTCAGGACATGGTATGCTCCTTAAGTAAACTTAATTACAGTCCTGTCCTGGCCCATTTCAGAAATTTTGGGGGCAAAATATATAGCCCCACTTCACCGGTCTCAGAGAGGGATGAATATTGGGAGATAGGCCAAGTGAATGAAGCACTGGGTTGGCTTAAGTATTTTCTGTTAAACACAGTGGTTGAGGGAGAAGTTGGCAGGGTGGGACTCTAGTGATTGAGGAAAGGGAACTCTTAGCATCTCTCCTCATCCCTAGGAAAATCTCCCTTCTTGATCCTCTGAGCCCACAATCTCCACTGTCCTCTCCAAGAATAAGGAATCTCAAATGATTGGTTAGATTCTGAAACTCAGTCTATGCATTCTAACTGGTGATGTTCACTAGTGGTGGTATTACCATGCAATACAAGGTTACTGGGCCTGGGAGGCTCCTCTCTTCAAGTCTTTCCTTCCATGGTGCTGGATAGGCAAGCTAAGGCAGGGCATACTCACTGAAATGGGCTGTGCCATCTTGTTTTTCTCTTTACTTCCTCTCACCTGCATGTTGCATCTTGCAGCAAGAACTTTTGACTCACTGGCCAGCAGGTTCTAAGAGTGGGATTAAGGAACAATCAAGAATGTTTCTTTGAGCCTTGTGCCTAAATTTTGGGTTCCATTCCAACTTCATCAGAGAACCTGGCACTAAGGATTATTGTCACCAGCTAATAAAACAGTGCCTTAATTTTTAACTGATATTCTTCTTTGTGTGAATTATCCCTCAGGAATGTCAGAAAGAATAGTTATTATTGACAGAAGAGGATTTTCACATTTTGGAAACCTTGGCTGTTAGGATGATTGGTTTGCCTGTGACTAAGGAGTTTCCTGGGATACAGGACTTTCAGTACTAAAACCAGGAAAGTCCCTGACAAACCAAGATGAGTTAATCACCGTAGAAATGTCATCTTAAGGCCATTAAACCCCAGACAGAAATTTAACTTCCACTAGTTATACACCCTTGCATATGTTGTCAACTCTAAGCCTTAAATCCCTCAGCTGTAGAAAGAAGAGTTTTTATGAACATTAATTTAGACTAAATTAAATTTCCTAAAATATTTCCTGTCCATGGTAGGTGCCATATTAATATGTTTTTCTATTTCATTTTTTTGTACTTTTATTGGTGCAACAGAAAATAAAATGATATTGAACAGCAGAACAGTGAATATATTCCATTCGTAGAGTGAACCAGGAGCCACACTTCCAAATGACTGCAGGGGCCACACAGGGAACATGAATGAGTGAAATGGGATGAATGGGATTTGTGGCAAACAGGCACTAACAGATTGTGGCCATATGGGAAGGAGAGCCCAGTGGGCCAGATCTTACCAGTTTTGTTTGTTTGTTTGTTTGGTTTTTTCTAGAGAAGCCATATATATAGTTTTCAATGTGAAATATACTTATTTGAGTATGTTGACATCAAATTTAGGACTTTTAAAAACAGTGTATTAGCCAATCAAAACATTTCAGGGACTTTAATCCTCTCATTGAGCTGTGTTATTGGGTAAGAGAATGCAATTGGATGTCATAATAAGACAACCAAAGAAAGTTTATTCTATCCAGATGGAGTAATTACCATTATTAAAAGGAAACCAAAGTAATTAAATGATGATCAAAACAGAAAAAAAGAAAAGGGAATTGCTAGACTTTGAATTTGGGTTATCTTGTAAATCTAACAACTCAAGACTAAACCTGTGGGATTGCAAAATTGTAAAGGTAGAACCTGCTAACTAAGGCTTCATGAAATTCTCACAAGCGTTAGCTGACAGATTTCAAAACAGTGCGAATATTAGTCATCACATACATGCCTGCCAAAAAGGGTAGTGTGTTAAAAGAACATCTGCAGCCCACATAAATACCCCCCACTGAGTTAAACTCAGAGAGGAAATCAGCTTCAAAAGTTGCAGAAGGCAAAGAAGCTGAAACAGCAGTTTTACAGTAAGTGGTTGAGAGATTTTCCTGTGGGTGAAACTGTTATTGGGGAGCTAGTTAGTTTCCAATATATTATATGTTTGACCTCTAGCTTTTGGTGACAAGAGCTTTGGAGGATATATTTGGACTTTCTCTACTCAAGAAATCATTTACACTCTACACACTGAATGCCAATTCTGTTGAATGTGGGCATACTAAATGATTTATACTCCTAAGTTACAATAGTACCATAAATGATAAAAAACTCACTTAACCCATGAAATGAGAAAAAAACTAACTGAACCCTTGGATGTATCTAATTGCACTGAACCCTTGGATGTATCTAATCTATAGAACCAATAAGGCCAACAAATCATAGCAGTTGCTGAAAAATCAGCAGAGCCCCTGGTAGTAATATTGTCTTGAACTTTTTCAAAAAGCATAAAAATATGAATTCAAACAGAAACGGCCTGCCAAATGGAAGGTGAGCTGAAGAATCATCACTGTTATGGTCTAAGTCTTGTGATTTTTTGAGCCTTTGTTGCTGGTGGCAGACTATTCCTCAGTGACCTCACCACATTGTTTTGCCACAGGACAGAGGAAGTTTGTGATCTATGGCAGATTTCTGTGGGTCCTGGATGTCTGGACCAGAAGCTCTATAAAGAGAAATCCATGTACGTAGTATTGCTGAGGATGGCTATATGGTTTCTTCCTTCAAAGATATGTGTTTAGTGTCTTTTCTTTTTTGACTTAACATATCCAAACAGCACAGCTGTAGAGATGGGGACAGGATTTTCTTTGTGTCTTTTGCTTTCATTTATTCTTGGTAAAAGGGAGCAGTTTAAATGCTGCACTTGTGACTACCAGTTATATAAAGCCATAGAGAGGGAGGAGGAGTCATATACTAAATTCTTTTTTCATTCTCACCTTAAAACAAAATTCCTGTGAAATCATCTTAGGTCAAATCAGAGCCATCAATTAAACCCTGTCACATTGGTAGACTTTGGTTGGAGAGGTGAAATCTGGCGTGTGAGTGAGGTTATGATTCGGAATTAGCTTTTTGAACTTAGAAAATGTTGCTGATGAAAGGTGATCTGTTTTATTCTTAATCTACAGTTCACCAGTTATGCAGTTTAAGGAGCTTGTTTAAAACAATAAGAATAATGACTCAAGATCTCAGAATGATTGCTTGCAGGTTTGTCCAACATGAGAGATAATTTCGTGGAATGGATTGTTTCAAGACCGTAAGAGTCCATGATGAAACTACACTCTGGAGTTTGAAAAGAGACAGGGCTGCTTTAAGAGAAACAGGAAGTTGTAACGAGAAGCCATCTGAATACTAAGGCAGAACGCTCATGAAGTAGCAACTTAAGTGGCAGTGTTTATTCTGAAATCTTCAGGCAGCTAGACTGTTTCAGGCAAATCTGGATAAAATAGTCCTTATCCAGGTTTTTGTCTAAGGAATTACGAGAAGACCAGAGAATGGAGAGACAGCAAAGGTTTATGTCAGAGAAGGATGAGTATCAGTTTCAACATCAGGGAGCAGTGGAGCTGCTTGTCTTTAATTTTTTGCTCATCCTTACCATTTTGACAATCTGGTTATTTAAAAATCATCGATTTCGCTTCTTGCATGAAACCGGAGGAGCAATGGTGTATGGTGAGTGCAGAAATTGTAGGATTGATGTGAAACTTGTTGCTTGGGCGTAATTAGAGACTTGTGCTCAGATGGCAAAGTATTGAAACTGGAGAAAATGTGCTGATTGAAATGTCATTAGCTTGATGAAAGGTGCTGCAGCATAATGAATGCTCATCTCTTTCCAGATGAGCTGCTGAAATTTGCCCTGTCACAAGAGTAAATGTCATAGACGTGTTCTCAGGCGGCACATAATGCGAGTCTGTTGACAGATGCGGGTCCATTGTCATGTGGGGAGTCCAACCGAGCAAACTGTTTGTTTTTGTAATGATAGATATTGGGAAGTCAGGACTCTGCAGTCACAAAGAGCAGCAATCTTTCACAGGAGGGACTGATGAGTTTTATAACGTTCTGGAAATAGCATTATTTAAAACTGTATGGATTGAATCGTCTTATGTCAACTAGTTTCAAGAAGGAAACTGGCAGAAACATATCCCACCCATGCTATTGGAAAAACTGTATCCAAACCCATTTTAATTATATGGGCAATGTTTTATTTTCTTATACAAAAGTTTCCTTATGCAATACTTTTCATTTCTTAGCCTGATTTTACACTTTCTAATTTATAATTACTGTCATTTTTAATATTATATGCTATGTGCCTTTGGCGGGGAGTAGGGGGAAAGATCTGAAAAAGCATTTAATATTTTAAACTCCTGAAGTATTGCTCTTTCTGTACAATTTACCGTGTCATTCCTTTCAGAAAGTTTAGTAAAATGTGCAGAGATTATCCATGCTGTACTCTCGTCTTTGAAAGTACAATGCAAGACACCAGTAGTTCTAAAACTTGCTATACTATTCTTATCTCAGCTTGGTAATGGATAGGAACTTTGAACACAATGCAAACAAGTGAAGCATTGCTATAATTCATAGCAAAAAATGTACTTTTGTATTTTTCTTCCCTCATTTTGGAAGTCTTAAAGCCTTTTATATCCCTGAGGTTCAGGGCACAGGATCAATTTTATATGCTAACCATGTGATGTTGTGATGATAATAATGTACAGTCATGATTTGAGACTGTAAGAAATTCTATGCCTAAACTAGATTCCATGGTGAGATACTTGAGCTAGGAACTAAAAGTTATAGGCTAAGCAGTATATTTTCTTTCAGGAGACTGATGTGCTGATCCCTTCCGAGCACAGAGTTAAATTCTTTTGTACTGAGGGTCTTAAAGCAAAAAACAAAACTTTCATTTGAGGGGAAAACACAATCAGGTTGAAGAAAATGTCAAACAGAAAGGAAGTGGTTCTGTCAGGTGTAAAGCCCGAGGTACCAGTCATTTGCTTTTCTCCATCAACAGTGAACCATGATCTTTCTCTTGACTTGGCTAATAAATAATCAAAGAGGATATGGGATGTAATCTGAGAAGCCAGAAACAATGTAATTCTTGGCATTAAATTAAAGGGCTATATATGGTTTTGTATAACAACACAGATTTTTAAATTATAAACCTTTATTAGAAGATTTCTTCACGGCACTGAATACAGTTAAACTATGACTCATTTTACCAATTTCAGCTAATCCATGATGGATACATTCTTTTGTAAACATTTGATTAAATTTTGATGATTTATTAAAATTCAACCATAGTTTGTACTCATAATATATAAGTGCAACTTTTACTTTTGAGCCTGAAAAAAGTCCCAGATTACCTTTACTTCTTAAAAACTTCATGAAATACTTTCAAGTTGAGGTTGAAATCATAAAATATTAGTGTATTGCAGAATGGTTCAGATAGCATTTCTTTAAACTGCTATTCTTAAGGCTTGTGGTTTATAAGAGTGGGATTAAGTTGTCTGATTTCCATTCCTCTGAATTTTTTATATGTAAGTTATTGAAAGTGAATTCTGAAACAATGCAAAGTAAAATGATTATAAAAATTATGAAAACATGCATATGTATGCATAACTATTCCTTTACTAAAATTTTGAGTATCCTTGAGTTATCTTAAACTATATAAATGAATGAAAATACTTTTATTTTAGTGTTATTTTTTTGTTGTTGGTAAAGAATTATAATTGTTGAAACTTAAGCGGATCATAGAGGTTATCTTCTCCAGCCCCCTCATTATACAGAGGAAGAAACTAAATCTCAGAGCAGTGAACTAACTTCCCCAAAACTAAACAGTCATTCATGGCAAGGTCCATTTGCTTTTATACATACATATGTCTATAAAGTTGGCTCCTGTTCATCATTGTATCTAAACTGTTTATTGGGGACTTTCTATCAGTGATAAAATAGTCTGAAACTACAACAGAGGAACAAGATTGGACATTCTAATAAACACGTTTAAATGAGAAGGGGAAAGGAAATGCCAAGTGAATGAAGTGCCCAGTGCCTATAAATGAAATTCACAAATTGGGAAGGAGTCTTAGAGATCATAATTACAATATCTTAATTTCACAGGCAAGGAAAGGAAAACTTAGCTAGGTGAAGGTCATGTAATTAGCTGCTGAGTTGGGATTCAACCTCCATCTCTACTAAGACATTCTGCCTTTCTGCTGGTTATTCTGCTGAAATGTGTCAAATATCCTTTAGAAGAAAGATTAGATGTTAATGCATTTTATCAGTAGATCAGGAATCCAACTTAAAAATTCTAAGGAGCAGGGACTTAGGAAATGAGCAGTTCAAGAAAAATGAGGGGGAAAGTTATCAAATAGAACATTTAATTGCTCTCTTATAGTTATTGATAGAAACAATTTCCAAGTTGTTAACCTTAAAATATCCTATGAGGGGTTGTGGAGGCCAAGAAAAATCATGTGTAGTGTTCAGTTTGATTCTGTGTTCATTGGAGATCAGTCTGATACTCCCAACTACAAATAATCTATTATATGAAAAATATCTTCTTTTTTGACATTAAGGGTCCTAGGATGCTTTTAAAAATCAGTAACAGCATTATAACCATATTTTTGCTTCATGAGGAACAGTAGTGGGTAATTGTGTTTCATGACATTCTGCGGCTCTCATGATTTCAAAATTTAAGGATTGAAATCTATAACTGGTTTATATCTTAAGCCATGATGATAGTCATTTAAATTGGACTAATAGCTTAAATGACTATTAATGGCCAAAATATTGACTGACAGCAGCTGGTGCACTTAGTGCTGCTCACTTAGGGCCCTGTATCCCATGCTCATAGTTCGTAAAAGAAAAATCTCTCCTTATTTCCCGATAGCATTAAGAATTTCATTACACATCACTGGAGGCTCTCATACTTTATAGGACATTCATAATGCCATACCTTTGAGGGTTGGGATCTAAGCTTAGGGACAGAACAATTCAAACCTCTTAGAAGTCTATCTTTGATTTATGGCCTTCCAATATAAGGGACAGTCTCTGAACTCATGTGGAAATTTGCTCACTATTTGGCGGACAGAAAAGAAATTCCAAGAAATTCCAAGCCACAAAGTTTAGATTTTGATTTCATCAAACTATGCCATATTAAACTATGTAAACTATGTCTTGTCATCTAACAGTATACTTAGCAATACAATAAGGTTAAATAATTCACTCAATAGCTTTTTTGTTTGTTTGAAATTTAAAGATAATGCAGTTACATGTGAATCACTAAGGTTTTAAAAGCTATCTTTCTTAAAAAATCATAGGGCACTAGTTGGAAGTTCCTCAGGATAAAATTGTGCTGCTGAACATGATGGGGCTCCACCCTACTGATCCATTTTGCTCTGCTCCTGTCCAGCACTGACTCCTTGACTGCCAGGCCCATAGGAGTTGTTTACTGCCACTTTGCCCACTTTGCCCTCCTCCCCCTGCCTGGAAGGCTCTTCTGAGGCTTTGTACTTATTCAAATGTGGTATGCTTTAATGGAGAAAGCATTTGATTCTCTCTTGGGGATTTGGGTTTTTCAATCTTGATGACTTTTTTTTTTTCCCCAATAGCTAGATGCATTACTTTGGCCAAGTGACTTAATCTCTGGCCTTGTTTTTCTTATCTGCAAAAAGAGGGAAAAATGAAAGCTCCCTTCCAGCTTCAAAAGTCCTTCAAAATTTAGGCAGAGACTAACTTCAGCTGTCAGGCATCTCTCAGTCACTCCAACCAAACCAGTAGCTTTCTTTCCAGAACCCTACCAGCCTATAATGATATTCAGGCCTTTCTTCCAGACAGCATTTTAATTAGTGTTATTTTACCACTCTTAGTTCTTTTAGTCCTGCTCTGATTTTGTAAGGAGTGCTCAGTAAATGCTATTGAATTCCCGTCAGAAAGGTAAGGAGAGCAAGTTTTACCATCAGAACAGGGAGAGCAGGTTGAGATTCAGGGGCTTATGGATGCATGTCATGTGAAAATCAGAGTGGTTCTGGTTTAATTTGAAGGGATCTGTAGGAAAGGTAATTAGGGTCAAGAGCCCAGTGAACTAAACTTGTTTTCCCTTTACTGTAAAAAGTTTGACTTTAAGAAGCTTCAGAGATCAGGGCAAGATTTTCTGTGCGGTAAAGTGTTAGCCAAATAAATGTTGAAAAAATGAAAAAATTCAAGGCATATTGCTCTCTGTAGGTTTTCAAAAGTTGATTTTAAGAAAATAACCTCCTATACATTCTGTTGTGCTTCTGGATCTTTAAGGAGCTACAGAGGAAGCCCTGAGTACAAACTATTATGATTCCTCAAAAGATTCCCCTCTCAGTGTATTAAAAGGTAATGAGTGTACACATCAAGAAAATGAATCTATGATTCAAACTGTTTACGGAGATATTATTATAGTCTAAACTGAATGAAAATTATATGGTTAAAGAAGTGGAAATATCAAGAACCAACATTTGTTAAACATCTATTACATCAAAATATAATAGTGAAAATAGCTAACACAAATAGCATTTACTATGTGAACTATTTTGTCATAAGGGCTTTACATGTGTTTACTCATTTAATCCTCACAACAGCCTTTTTCTAGATGCAGAAACTGAGACAACAAAAATCAAATAACTTGTCAAAGATCACATACCTATGATATGCCATAGCCAGGACTCAAACCTTGGTAGTTTGGCTCCATGCGACCACTGGGTATCACAAACCTGGGTGTGTTTGTATGTGCATGTGTGTGTGTGTTGGGGAGGAGGTATAACATTTTCATGTTACAAATGAGGAAACTGAAGTTCCTGGATGTCTCAGGCAATTAAGCCTCTGACTCTTGATTTCGGCTCAGGTCATGATCTCAGGGTCATGGGATTGAGCCCCATGTCGGGTCCCATGCTCAGCTTGAGATTCTCTCTCTCTCACACTGTTCCTTTCCCTGCTCATGCTCTCTCTTGAAAAAGAAAGAAAGAAAGAAAGAAAGAAAGAAAGAAAGAAAGAAAGAAAGAAAGAAAGAAAGAAGGAAGGAAGGAAGAAGGAAAGAAGGAAGGAAAGAAAAGAAGGAAAGGAGAGAAGAGAAGAGAAAAGGAAAGAAAAGAAAAGCAAAGAAAAAAGAAAAGAACATATAAGGAAACTGGCACATAGAGACATGAAGTGACTTGGTGGGAACCAACAGCAAGCTGAGCTTCTTTAAGCCCAGGACCATAGAACCCATACTCTTTCACACATTTAGCTCTAGAAGGCTTCCTTATTTATTTATTTATTTATTTATTTATTTATTTATTTATTTATTTATTTATTCATTCATTCATTCATTCATTCATTCATTCTTTCTTTCTTTCTTTTTTATTTGAATTTCATTTTAATTTTTTTTTAATTTACATACAAATTAGTTAGTATATAGTGCAACAATGATTTCAGGAGTAGATTCTTTAGTGCCTCTTATCTATTGATCCCATCCCCCTTTCCACAATCCCTCCAGTAACCCTCAGTTTGTCTCCATATTTATGAGTCTTTTATGTTTTGTCCCCCTCCGTTTTTATATTATTTTTGTTTCCCTTCCCTTATGTTCATCTGTTTTGTGTCTTAATGTCCTAATATGAATGAAGTCATATGATATTTGTCTTTCTGTGACTAATTTCACTTAGCATAATACCCTCCAGTTCCATCCATGTAGTTCCAAATGGCAACATTTCATTCTTTTTGACTGCCGAGTAATATTCCATTGTATATATATATACCACATCTTCTTTATCCATTCATCCATTGGTGGACATTTGGGCTCTTTCCATACTTTGGCTATTGTTGAGAGTGCTACTATAAACATTGGGGGATTCATGTGTCCCTTCAAAACAGCATACCTGTATCCCTTGGATAAATGCTTAGTAGTGCAATTGCTGGGTCGTAGGGTACTTTATTTTTAGTTTTTTGAGGAACCTCCATACTGTTTTCCAGAGTGGCTGCACCAGCTTGCATTCCCACCAACAATGCAAAAGAGATCCTCTTTCTCCACATCCTCACCAACATTTGTTGTTGCCTGAATTGTTAATGTTAGTCATTCTAACAGGTGTAAGATGGTATCTCATTGTGGTTTTGATTTGTATTTCCTGGATGATGAGTGATGTTGAGCATTTTTTCATGTGTCCGTTGGCCATCTGGATGTCTTCTTTGGAGAAGTGTCTATTCATGTCTATTGCCTGTTTCTTCACTGGATTGCTTTTTGGGTGTAAAGTTTGATAAGTTCTTTATAGATTTTTGATACTAACCCTTTATCTGATACATCATTTGCAGATATCTTCTCCCATTCCATTGGTTGCCTTTTGGTTTTGCTGATTGTTTCCTTTGATGTGCAGAAGCTTTTTATTTTGATGAGGTCCCAGTATTTCATTTTTGTTTTTGTTTCCCTTGCCTCTGGAGATGTGTTGAGTAAGAAGTTGCTGTGGCCAAGATCAAAGAGGTTTTTGCCTGCTTTCTCCTCGAGGATTTTGATGGCTTCCTGTCTTACATTTAGGTGTTTCATCCATTTTGAATTTATTTTTGTGTCTGGTGTAAGAAAGTAGTCCACGTTCATTCTTCTGCATGTTACTGTCCAGTTTTCCCAGCACCACCTGCTGAAGAGACTATGTTTATTCCATTGGATATTCTTTCCTGCTTTGTCAAAGATTAGGTGGCCATACATTTGTGGGTCCATTTCTGGGTTCTCTATTCTGTTCCATTGAGCTAAGTGTCTGTTCTTGTGCCAGTACCATAGTGCCTTGATGATTACAACTTTGTAGTACAGCTTGAAGTCCAGAATTGTGGTTTTCTTTTGGTTTTCATTTTGGTTTTCTTTTTCCAGATTGCTTTGGCTATTCGGGGTCTTTTCTGGTTCCATACAAATTTTAGGATTATTTGTTCTAGCTCTGTGAAGAATGCTGGTGTTATTTTGATAGGGATTGCATTGAATATGTAGATTGCTTTGGGTAGTATCGACATTTTAACAATATGTGTTCTTCCTATCCAGGAGCATGGAATCTTTATCCATTTTTTGTGTGTGTGTCTTCTTCAATTTCTTTCATAAGCTTTCTATAGTTTTCAACATATATATTTTTCACCTCTTTGGTTAGATTTATTCCTAGGCATTTTATGGGTTTTGGTGCAACTGTAAACGGGATCGATTCCTTGAATTCTCTTTCTGTGGGTTCATTATTAGTGTATGGGAATGCAACCTATTTCTGTGCATTGATTTTATATCCTACAACTTTGCTGAATTCATGAATCAATTCTAGCAGTTTTTTGGTGGAATCTTTTGGGTTTTCCATATAGAATATTATGCCATCTGCAAAGAGTGAAAGTTTGACCTCCTCCTGGCTGATTTGGATGCCTTTTATTTCTTTGTGTTGCCTGATTGCAGAGGCTAAGACTTCCAATATTATGTTGAATAACAGTGGTGAGAGTAGACATCCCTCTCTTGTTCCCGACCTTAAGGGGAAAGCTGTCAGTTTTTCCCCATTGAGGATGATATTAACATTGGGTCATTCATATATGGCTTTTATGATCTCGAAGTATGCTCCCTCTATCCCTACTTTCTTGAGGGTTTTTATCAAGAAAGGATGCTGTATTTTGTCAAATGCTTCCTCTGCATCTATTGAGAGGATCATATGGTTCTTGTCCTTTCTTTTATTGATGTGATGGATCACGTTAATTGTTTTGCGGATATTGAACCAGCCCTGCATCCCAGGTATAAATCCCACTTGGTCGTGGTGAATAATTTTTATAATGTATTGTTAGAGCCGGTTGGCTAATATCTTGTTGAGTATTTTTGCATCCATGTTCATCAAGGAAATTGGTCTATAGTTCTTGTTTCTAGCGGGGTCTCTGTCTAGTTTTGGAATCAAGGTAATGCTGGTTTCATAGAGTTTGGAAGTTTTCCTTACATTTTTATTTTTTGGAACAGCTTCAAGAGAATAGGTGTTAACTCTTCCTTAAATGTTTGGTAGAATTCCCCTGGAAAGCCATATGGCCCTGGACTGTTGTTTTTTGGGAGATTTTTGATTACTAATTTCATTTCCTTACTGGTTCTGGGTCTGTTAAAATTTTCTATGTCTTCTTGTTTCAGTTTTGGTAGTGTATATGTTTCTAGGAATTTGTCCATTTCTTCCAGACTGCCCATTTTATTGGCATACTATTCTCTTATTATTGTTTTCATTTCTGTTGTGTTGGTTGTGATCTCTCCTCTTTCACTCTTGATTTTATTTATTTGGGTCCTTTCCTTTTTCTTTTGGATAAAACTGGCTAGTGGTTTATCAATTTTGTTAATTCTTTCTAAGAACCAGCTTCTGGTTTCATTGATCTGCTCTGTGTTTTGTTTTTGTTTTTGTTTTTGTTTTTTTGGTTTTGATAGCATTAATTTCTGCCCTAATCTTTATTATTTCCTGTCTCTTCTGTTTTTTGGCTTTTATTTACTGTTCTTTTTCCAGCTCCTTAAGGTATAAGGTTAGGTTGTGTATCTGGGATATTTCTTCCTTCTTTAGGAATGCCTGGATTGCTATATACTTCCTCTTATGACCGCCTTTCCTTCATCCCAGAGGTTTTGGGTTGTGGTGTTATCATTTTCATTGGCTTCCATATACTTTTTAATTGCCTCTTTAACTTCTTGGTTAGCCCATTCATTCTTTAGTAGGATGTTCTTTAGTCTCCAAGTATTTGTTACCTTTCCAAATTTTTTCTTGTGGTTGATTTTGAATTTCACAGTGTTGTGGTCTGAAAATATGCACAGTATGATCTCGATCATTTTGTACTTGCTGAGGGCTGCTTTGTGTCCCAGTATGTGGTCTATTCTGGAGAATGTTCCATGTGCACTGGAGAAGAATGTATATCCTGCTGCTTTAGGATGAAATGTTCTGAATATATCTCTTAAGTCCCTCTGGTCCAGTGTGTCATTCACAGCCATTGTTTCCTTTTTAATTTGTTGATTAGATGATCTGTCCATTGCTGTGAGTGGGGTGTTGAAGTCTCCTACTATTATGGTATTACTATCAATGAGTTTCTTTATGTTTGTGATTAATTGATTTATATATTTGGGTGCTGCCAGATTTGGCTCATAAATGTTTCCAATTGTTAGGTCTTCTTGGTGGATAGACCCCTTGATTATGATATAATGCCCTTCTACATCTCTTGAAACAGTCTTTATTTTAAAGTCTAGATTGTCTGGTATAAGTATGGCTACTCCGGCTTTCTTTTGTTGACCATTAGCATGATAGATGGTTTTCCATCCCCTTACTTTCAATCTGAAGGTGTCTTTAGGTCTCAAGTGGGTCTCTTGTAAACAGAATATAGATGGATCTTGTTTTCTTATCCATTCTGTTACCCTATGTCTTTTGATTGAAGCATTGAGTCCATTGATGTTTACAGTGAATACTGAAAGATATGAATTTTTTGCCTTTATGATGCTTGTAGAGTTGGAGTTTCTGGTGGTGTTCTCTGGTCCTTTCTAATCTTTGTTGCTTTTGGTGTTTGTTTGTTTGTTTGTTTATATTTTCATCTCTTCTCCCCTCAGAGAGCCACCCCCTCCCCCCCCCCCCCCCCCGCTTAAAATTTCTTGCAGAGCTGGTTTAGTGGTCACAAACTCCTTTAATTTCTGTTTGGAAAACTTTTTATCTCTCCTTCTATTTTGAATGACAGCCTTGCTGGATAAAGAATTCTTGGCTGCATATTTTTCTGATTCAACACACTGAAAATATCCTGCCACTCCTTTCTGGCCTGCCAAGTTTCTGTGGATAGGTCTACTGCAAACCTGATCTGTCTTCCCTTGTAGGTTAGGGACTTTTTTTCCCTTGCTGCTTTCATGATTCTCTCCTTGCCTGAGTATTTTGTGAATTTGACTATGATATGCCTTGTTGATGGTCAGTTTTTGTTGACTCTCATGGGGGTCCTCTGTGGTTCTTGGATTTTGATGTCTGTGTCTTTCCCCAGGTTAGGAATGTTTTCCACTATGATTTGTTCACATAACCCTTCTACCCCTATTTCTCTCTCTTCGTCTTCTGGGACCCCTATGATTCTGATATTGTTCCGTTTTAATGAGTCACTGATTTCTCTAATTCTTAAATCATGCTCTTTTGCCTTAATCTCCCTCTTTTTTTCTGCTTCATTATTTTCCATAAGTTTGTCCTCTATATTGCTGATTCTCTGTTCTGCCTCATCTATCCTTCCCACTGCAGCATCCACCTGTAATTGCAGCTCAGTTATAGCATTTTTTATTTCATCCTGACTAGTTTTTTTTCTTTTATCTCTGCAGAAAGGGATTCTAATCTATTTTTGACACCAGCTAGTATTCTTATTATCGTGATTCTAAATTCTGGTTCAGACATTTTGCTTGTGTCTATGTTGGTTAAATCCCTGGCTGTCGTTTCTTTGTGCTCTTTCTTTTGGGGTGAATTCATTCGTTTTGTCATTTTTAAGGGAGAAAATGAATTAATGAGTTAGAAAAATTAAAAGTAAAAAAAATTAAATTTTAAAAAATATTAAAATTAAAAAATTAAAAACACATACAGAAAAATATCGAGTAAATGATGCTAGATCCTAGGTGTGTTTTGGTCTGGGTGTTGAAAGTGGTTTGATAGATAGAGAAAAAAAGGGGAAAAAGAAAACGAATGAAAATAAAAGGAAATCGTTTGAGACTTTGAAAAAATGAATACACTGACATAGACAAAAATGAAATGATGGAAGTAAATAGAATTTGAAAAAATTTACACAAAAGTAAAGAATATAGTAGAAAAGTGCAAAGAAAAATATTTTTAATAAAAATTAAAAATAAAAATGAATTTTTTCTCTCTGTGTTCAAGAAAAAGAAAAGAAATGAAAAAAAGAAAAAGAAAAAAAGAAAATCATTTGAAAATTTGAAAAAGTGAATACACTGAAGGAGACTAAAATAAAATGAAGGAAGTAAAATAGAATTCGCAAGATTTACAAAAAAGTTTAAAATATGGTAAAACATTAAAGAAAAATATTTTTAATAAAAATTGAAAATAAAAATGAATTTTTTCTGTTTCTGTATTCAAGAAAAAGAAGTGAAAAACAGAAAAAAAGTGAATGGATAGATCTGCTAACAGATTGAAATAGGATTGAAATTACTTCGTTTTCCCCTGAAGTTAGACTATGAAGTGCTTTATAGTCCATAAACTAAGTAGGCAGTGAGACTTGTTTTCTTGAAGCACCAGGTTGGCCCAGTTGGGCGGGGCTTAGTAAAATGGCTCCATTCTCCACTAGATGGCGCTGCTAGCCTGCTGAGGTGGATTGTTGTGGTGCAGGTAGGTGCGTATGCGCATGCTCGGGAGTGGTGAAAATGACGTCACCCAGCTGCCCAGTCTCCAGTATTGGAACTCTGTTTACCCCGTCAACAATCGTGCACCCATCCTCTGTCTTCAGCTGTCCTCCACTCCCCGCTTTTTCACTGTCCGTGACCAGGCCCCAGGCAGTACCTCTCTCCCGAGTTTTGTCTCAGATGCGGCTATTTTCCCCAGCCCCTTACTTCTGAAAGACTACAGCTTTGACCCCATCGACCCCTCTGTGGGAGGGTCTCACCCATCAAGGGCCAAATGAGCAATGGCTGAGTGCTGGCTGCACCCAGGAACGCCTGCTGGACCCTGCTGCTGCCGGTGCCCGGGTCTGCGGCCAGGTGCCAGCCCGCCCCAGAAAAAGTTCGCGAGATAGTGTAGCAGCAGTGTTTCAGGATTATGGAAACTCACAACACACATCTGGCACCAGGCTTCACCCTTAATGACCTTGTTCCAGCACCATCGAATGTGGCCATTTTCTGGGGTCTGCTGGGCCCAGGTTGCCTCACAGCCTCTACCAAATGTACTTCCTGCAGTGGAATTGCTTTTCCCCATGTGGCCCCAGAACTTCCCAGACCCCACTCTGTTCCTGGGGATTCGCCCTTCCCACCAGAGCACTGCCAGGTATCGAGCTGCAGAGTTGCGTGACTTTGCGCTCCCCTTGTTTACAGTCTTAATGGAATTTAAACCCTCTCCTTTCTCCCTTTTTAGTTTAGTCCCTGTGGCTGTTTCCAATTTTCCACTTTCTCTCCAGCTGCTTTGGGGGAGGGGTGCTTTTCACATATTCTCTCCCCACCCCCCATCTCCATTCTCTCTCCGCCCCCAAAAGTGGCTCCCTCCCCACCGTGGCTTCTCACTCCCCAAGTTCACCTCTCTGTGCCGCATACCTGCTGAATTCTGTGGTTCAGGTTGTGCAGATTGTTGTGTTAATCCTCCAATCAGTTTTCTAGGCGTGTAGGATGGTTTAGTGTTGGTCTGGCTGTATTTCATGGATAGGAGACACACAAAAAACTTCCATGCTGTTCCATCGTCTTGCCCCCCGCCCCAGAGTTTCTATTATTTAATAAATGTCTACTCTGTGCCAGGTGATGGTATCTTAGAAAGTTTACAGAAGAAAGATAGAGACTGAGGTATCTTAAGTATAAATATTATTGCTAATCCTCAGGACATCCATACAAAATACAATGATCTTCATTCAGTTTGCATATAAGGGAAAAGAAATTCCAAAAATTTACAACTTTGGCTAAGGCTGCACAGAATAATTGGCAAAAACACCACCTTGAAAGCTTCTGCTGTTGATAGGTAGTCAGGAGTGGGGAAATGAGGCAAGTAGTTAAGTTTTTCTTTTACCTTAAGGCCTCAGAAATGTTATCCTGTCATAGCTTAAAGCCCAGCATGGGAAATTCAGTGGGAGCAATATTGTGAAAGTACATCCATGCCAAGAAGCTGGGTTAAACTGTCCCACAGAGAGTGATGAGGCTGACTTGGAAACACCTGCCCCAGCATCAGGAAAAGCAGTGTTGCAAGTCCACACTTATGCTTGTTTTAAATATCTGTGGTTGTCAGAATGGGTGGGGGAAGTTTCTGTAAGTGCCTTATTCATATGAATCATACAAAATGGCTTTCATCATATGTTAGTTTAATTGACTTGAATATTTGGAAGAGACTGAAGGTAGAATCTTTAATTATGCCTCTGGGCTCTCTATGCTCTATGAAACCTGTGTGCATGAGCATGAGGTGTTTTGGACTTTGACAGAGTTCTAGGACTGTGATGGCACTCATAATGGTGGGAATTATTTGTTGTCTTATACGACAGTGCTTCTCACAGCATCACCTGAGAACTTTTTAGAAATGCAAGAATGTGGGCCCCAACCCAGACCCACTACTGAGTAGGAAACTTGAGGCAGAGTCCAGCAGTCTGTGTTTAACAAAGCTTCCAGAGACTTCTGATACACTAAAGTTTCAGAACTAGGAAAATAAAGTTCAATATGTGGTTCCTAGTTTTGTATCCTTTACTTTCTTCTCTTTTCTCTTCCTCACTACATTACTATCCTGTGATGAAAAGGAGGGCTGGGAGAAAATCTTCACTTATTAGAGAGTTCCCCCCCCCTCTCCTTTTTCACTATTTATATTTGTTTATAATGTTTCCCCTTCTGGTTTTACAGAAAACAAAAATAAAACAAAAAATAGACTGTTTTGTGTAAACATTATAAATAATTTTGTTTTAGTATGTGGCTAGTTACATATCTATATTTCTTCTGTAAATCTCCTAAGATGCTTGCAGCAAAGGGTTTGAGCTATATATAAGCTGGTGGCTGAGATAGTTTCTAGAGAAAAGTTTTCTATAATCCTATGTTGAGAACCCCAGAGTGCTGTGAAATATGTAGTGTGTATCTCTGTGTATGTTGTGTGCATGTGTGTGTGCCTATGTGCATTATTGGTATAAACCAAGGATGGAGAAAAACATTGGACACTTTGCTGTGGTAGAAGATCTGGTGGTTGTGTCTTTTTGTCATTTCCCATGTGACTCTAACCTGTGAGAAGACAGAACTTTGAATGAGGCTTCCTAAGGTAGGACAGTTCATGGACCCCTCCCACCTTGAAACATCATGGGGTACTCTTATTGGGTACTCTTACTTTTACTCTTGCCTCAGACCTGTTCTGAAACCCTTATAGGATTTTTTTTCTTCACCAAAGTAAGTTGATAGTGAACCAGCACAAAGCAATAAATTGTGTCCCTTTTAGCAACACCCACACTTTCCTTAAGTCCTTTGAATTTAGAAGATTGGTGGGAGGGCAGAGAAGGAATGAAATCCCTAAATAATCAGAAGGCATTACATATTTTTACTTTTGGTTCTATCTATGATTAATCTCAGGGTAAAACTAAACTGCTAAAAGGAAATGCATGCAGTATTTTTTCAACGTTTTTTTTTATTTTTTTATTTTTTTATTTTTTTTATTTATTTTTGGGACAGAGAGAGACAGAGCATGAATGGGGGAGGGGCAGAGAGAGAGGGAGACACAGAATCGGAAACAGGCTCCAGGCTCCGAGCCATCAGCCCAGAGCCTGACGCGGGGCTCGAACCCACGGACCGCGAGATCGTGACCTGGCTGAAGTCGGACGCTTAACCGACTGCGCCACCCAGGCGCCCCTATGCATGCAGTATTTGATATGCAAACCCATATCATTTCTCTAAATCAGTGTTCTGATAACAATTTTGATAAGACTGAGTAGGGGTGAGATACATAACTATCAAGTAAAAATGTAAAAGTTGTGGAGGTGACACTTTAATATATGTGAATACTATCTTGCACACAGTTAAATGGCGTCCACTGATTTGGCTTCCTTAGAATATTTGTCAGACCCTTTTCTTCTTTATTTCCACATTTTGAATCCCTAGTTCATATTTTTTGAATCTGGGTGACTGAAATAGTATCCCAGATTTCCTGCCTTAAAGAGTCTCACACTATAATAAAAAGTACTAATAATGGTAAACAATACTCTTCCTTGGGCTTAATTTTATTACCGTCATCTTGACATTCCTGTACTCAAATTTCTTTGCTAAATTCTTCCTCACAGAAATATAAGACAAATTCTGATGTTAACTTCCTCTCCCTGTCCCTAGCATATCTTAATTTTCTTTTCTCCCTTAAGATGATTGTCTCCAAAGCTGTTACCTCTTCTGGAAACCACAGCAAATCTCTCTTCCAACAAGAATCTCTCATGGTTCTTTCTCAAGACCTTTTTGCCAATCATCTCTCTCTCTTGAACACCCTCTGTTATTTCTCAGGTGTGCTACAGCCCCTGATTTCAGTTGCCCTAGTCAGCCTTCCCAAACTGCTTGATATACCTGGTTAGCACTGTGGTCACTGATTTATGAATTCCTCTTTCTAGAAAGTCCTTGTCCTCTACTCTACCTGGAGATTTCCTATAAATCCTTAAGAATCTCCTAGGGGCACCTGGGTGGCTCAGTCGGTTAAGCATCTGACTTCGGCTCAGGTCTTGATCTTGTGGTTCGTGAGTTCAAGCCCCACACTGGGCTCTGTGCTGACAGCTCAGAGCCTGGAGCCTGCTTCGGATTCAGTGTCTCCCTCCCTTTCGGAGGGAGACATTATTAATGTTTTAATAATAAACATTAAAAAATAATTTAAAAAAAGAATCTCCTATGTAAATCTTTCCCTAATACTTTGGGGAAAGGAGTTAGTTGGTCTCTCCTTTAGGATTCCTTAGAACTTTGTTAGAATTTGTTTAAAAGAAAAGTTTATATATATTAAGATGCATGCAGTTGCTAATAACAGAAACCTTGACTGAAACAGACTTAAGCAATAAGGACATTTATTGCTCCCATGACTAGAACTCCAGAGAACAGTCTGCAAGGCCGGTGATTCAGCAGCCCATTATTGTTATCAAGGACCCAGGTTCTTTTCCTTTGCTCTGCTCTGTTATTTCCACTCTGACTTAAACATCAGGTGAGGAGTAACGTGGGTATGGAAGTTCCTGGTATCTTAACCAGGCCCAATAATATTCTGAGGAATAAAAGAGCTCATTGCTCTTCTGTTTCTCTCTTAGGATATCAAAGCTTTTCTAAGAAGTTCCCTAGCTAGCTTCCCTCCACTTTTTATTGACCAGAATAGAGTCACATGGCCATTGTAGTACCGATTATCAGCAAGGGGAAAGGGAACTCCCTTGGAGCTGAGGGAAAGGTCAACTTATCCTGAGTAGATAGCTGTGGGAGGAGGGGTGGCTAGCTGTACAAATCAGGGCTTTTTTGGGAAAGAAGCAGGATGGATGCTGGGTTGGCAATCAACAGTATCTGATACACTAATCAAGTTGATATATAATATTATATAGTTTAATGATTTATCTTCTTGTTTTAGTAAGGGGCAATACCTCATTTATCTAGATTATTCTTGGTAGCCATTCAATGCATACAGAATGAAAGAACTTACAAAAGTCAGTTCTTCTACAATCTTCATATAGTAACTATGTACCTTTGCTTTAGGCTCCTAAATTCTCTCCAGTATCATGTAGCATTTAAATATATACCTATGAACTAGTCTGATTAGACACGTGTATAGATGGGCTTGTTGCATTGTGTGATGTCAGGGGAGCACCACTCCTCCAGAAAAAGACTCTGAAGGGAGCCTCCTACGGTGTGCTGCCATGCAGTGTGGCAGTGTGTGTGTGATAGTGTATAAACACAACCATAGGTCTGATCACAGAGAGATTTTAGTACTATTTTCAAAACCATTCTGTAATCTGTTCCATTGTACATAAATATAATCATTATATATGCAAGTAAATTCCCATCCATGCTCCTCTTAAAAAAGCCCCTTTGGGAAATGCTTCAGCATCATGTAGAATGATCATCAACAAGATGCCTGCAGATTGTCTATGAAATACAGGCTTAATATGAGAAGAGCCTTAGAAAACATTTGTACTTTATTCTCACTGGAAATCAGGATCACAATATTGGACAAGAGGAAAAGGCCCTGTAAGATTAAAATATTTTAATATTTTAGGGTCAGGGCCATATCTTATTCATTTTATAATTCAAGTCTCAGAGCAATACCTTGTGTGTCTGTGGCATGAAAGCAGAATGAGGAAGGAAGGAGTGGGGTTTTCTTATATTTTCAATGTGGAGAATGAAGTGAAAGCCAGTCCAGAAAGACAAGGCTCATATTTCTAAATGTTTCTCATTTTGAGTGCCCATGAGCCTCTTTCCTCCTTACTTCTTCCTTCCTTCCTTCTCTTGCAAACATCATTGTGTCACTTGCCTTTCACGCATCTGCTATGGGAGGTATATTGCAAGCTCAGCCAGGACAGGAACATCACAGCATTTGGTGTGATGTTCTTTACATTTTAAGATGTTGGTCACTGACCAATTACATAAACTTGGAGGATCATTTTCTTCTTGACTCCAAGGGAGTTTGTGGACTTAGGGAAAGTTGGGTTACAATTCTGCCTAAAGTGTAGCTTTTTAAAGGAAAAAGAGATGAAAAATAGCACAGAGTCTCTGTCGTAAACAGTCTCATTGTCTAGTGGGGGAGACAAAGCCAAGGTCTACAAAGCAATGCTGAACAATGTAAGCCTTTATTAAATTGGCCCACAAAGGGTGTGGTTTAAACTATGAATGCTATAAGAACTCAAAGATGAGGGAACTCATTGAGCACAGGCTGCATCAGAGCATGGTCCCCCATAGGTGGGACTTGAGATAGAATTTGTAGGACTGTGAGTGCCTTAGAGATAAAATATGTTGTCCAAGCTTCAACCTAGGGCTTGTATGCTGTTCGGGAGAAGTCAGGGTTCCCTGGAGAGCACATATATACAACGTTTGCCTTAGTTGCCCAAATGCCTAAACTTGTAGGGGCAGGGGATGCATCTGGACTGGAGTTTTTACTTGGAGAAGGTGATACCATCAGCTGGCTAGGGGGCAAAGCTTAGGGAAGTGTCACGCTTGTGAGGATATAATCTGGAACCAGGCCTGTGCACACACGTGCTGCATGGTATTGCTTTGCTGGGACAAGCTGGCTCTTTTTCTCCTGGTGAGGGTAAGGTCGTAGTTCATGGGTTACCAACGAGAATAGTGGTTTGTGTCCATGGAACTATAGCAGACAGTCTCTTGTTTCCCTCTGTGCACAGGTGGTTGTTGCTTTCTTTATCCTTTGTCTTTGTGGGGTATACAAACAACCCCTTTCATTAGCATTTTCTTCCTACCAGATATCATACTTTATCTCTCACCTGCTTTCAAACAATACTGTGCTGGAAGTGCATTAATTCAACACTCCATATTTATTTCAACATATAGCTAAAGCACTGAGTGGACGTTTGGCTGTCAGATGCATTATCAGGCTCTATAGGCAGGTGTCTGGCCTCGGATATTAAGGATTTTCCAGCTGCTGCTCCTGCAGTGGGGGTGTACAAATGGGTGTATGTGTTTGTTAACTGAGCACACTTTCAGCTGCAGTATCCCCACTGGCCTTTACACTGTGTCAAGATGTTGCTTCCTCTCAAGACTTGGGGTTGAAGAGAAGCAGGGCTAGAGCCTTTTGTCAAGTGTATTAATTTGGGTCCTCCAAGAAGGAGAATCTAGGAAGAGATTAGTTGTGTGAAAGATCTATTGGAAAAACTTTTTTGATGGAAAATGGGGAGGGAGTTTTGAATTCTGGGACAACTGCCAGACCCTGGTGCAGCTGCATACCCTGTGGAGGTGGGGAAGGAAGGAAGGCTATGTAGTAAAATGTTTAGGCTATGGCACAATTCTTTATTTTTTTAATTTTTAAAAAATGTTTATTTTTGAGAGAGAGAGAGAGAGAGAGAGAGCACAAGTGGGGGAGGGGAAGACAGAGAGGGAGACACAGAATCTGAAGCAGACTCCATGCTCTGAGCTGTCAGCACAGAGCCTGACCCAGGACTAGAACCCATGCGCTGCGAAATCATGACCTGAGCCAAAGTTGGATGCTTACCCGACTAAGCCACCCAGGTGCCCCAGGCTATGGCACAATTCTAAGAAAGGTTTAGTGAGGCTCATGGGGCATCCTTAAGCCATAGTGACCCTTCAGAGGAGCCCCGCCTCCCTGCCTTAGTACCCCTACTGAACTCAGTCATTGTCTGGCCTCAGTGAATTTGGTCATGGATTCCAGAGCACAGTAGCTGAGACCATTGGTCAACTGCAGTCCTCGTAGTAGGATTTCTGTCTGAGAGATGCACTGTCATGGCCATTATGTCTGATCACCTCTGGTGGCAAGCACCTTACTCTATTTACTCCAACGTGCCTCTTGTTGAAAGCTGGGACTAGAGCTGGTGCAAAGGTTCAGGCAGGGCCGTTTAGGTTTTGGGGACGTTGTATGAATTTAACCACAGGGACCCAAGTACTAGGCATTCACTATAACAAATAATTGAGTTCCCTGCTTGGGGAAAAACAGTGGACACTTCATGTTTACTTCTTGTTATTGCACTGAAAGCATATTGCAAAAATAATTGGCTCACCTTCTGGGAACTTTAAATGGTATTAATACAGGTTCTCTCTATTCAGGCCCCATGAAGTTAGTGTCTTGTGCTTTCCTTATTTATATCCCACTTGAATAGCAAGCAGAGGTCATAGTATCACTCATGGTACCTGCTGAATAACTTAGAAAATGAATCCTTCCTAGTCAAAGAGTGTTGGAAAAATGATGTTCTTCACAGGTACCCTAAACTACTGGCAGTGTGCATAGTGTCTTCCCTTCTCTTTCCTGACTAGTTTTATTGTAATCAATTGGCATGGAACATGAAAGGCTGCCAACTGTTCTATGGTGGATCAAGCATTCATAGTGGTTACATATCCATCACTTACTTTCTCTTGCTAACAAAGGTTAGGATACAGTGTTTCTCACTGTTATTGGAGGAGTGGGCCAAACACTGAAGCTGGAATGAGGTAAAAATATTCTTGAAAGAAATATGTTTTTATTCTCCCCCATCATACTGTTTAATTCTCCACACTGTTGTCAAAGTGATAGCTCTTACATAGAAATGTTATTGTTTTATACTCCTGCCTAAAACCTTTCAATAGTTTTACATTACAATTGGGTTAAAAATAAAAACTTTTTTAGCATACCCAGGAACTTCTTTATGACTTGGCCTCTGCCTATGGTCTGCTGTCCTAGAGTTCTCTCCTTCTCTCTCTCTCTCTCTCTCTCTCTCTCTCTCTCTCTCTCTCTCTCTCCCTCTCCCTCTCCCTCTGCCTCTCCCTCTCTCTCATCTCTCATCTCTCATCTCTCATCTCTTATCTCTCTTTCCCTCCATTTATTTTATTCTTACACCACTACTAACTCTCTAAATCCACCAGATTTCTTAAGTCATGTATTTATACATAATCTTCAGTAGGTTATCCTGTTGGCAGTTAACACAAAAATACTACAATTTTAGTGACTACACAACAGAAGTTAACTTTTCATTCACATAGCAGTCCAATGTAGGTGTTCCTGGTTGGCAGATGGCTTTCTCCCTCCTGGTATCTTGGGGACCCAGGCTTCTTCAGTCTGGTGGCTTTGTCTACCTATAGGGCCTTTGTTTCCATCTATCAGATATATGGGAAAGAGAAGGGGAAAACTCACCTACCCATTCAAAGCTGTGTTCCAGAAGTGGCACATATTATTTTTGCTTGTATTCTGTTGGTGAGGACCCAACCAGAGACCGGATAGCCAAGAAACACAATCTCTGGCTGAGCACCAACTTTCCCAACAACTATGCTACACATTGGTAAACATAAATCCTGAGGAACTTTTATTCATTTATTCACTTATTCATTCATTCATTCATTCATTTTAAAAAGTTAAATCTAGATTAGTTAACATATAGTGTAATAATGATTCAAGAATAGAATTTAGTGATTCATCACTTACATATAACACCCAGGGCTCATCCCAACAAGTGTCCTCCTTAAGGCCCCTTGCTCATTTAGCCCATCCCCCCACTGAACACTCCTCCAGCAACCCTCAATTTTTTCTCTGTGTTTAAGAGTCTGTTATAGTTTATCTCCCTCTCTGTTTTTATATTATTTTTGCTTCTCTTCCCTTATGTTCATCTGTTTTGTGTCTTAAATTCCACATATGAGTGAAGTCATATGGCTTGGTCTCTGCCTATGGTCTGCAGCCCCAGTGTTCTCTTGTTCTCTCTCTTTCCCTAATTTTGCTTAGCATAATACACTCTAGTTTCATCAGTGTTGTTGCAAATGGCAAGATTTTATTCTTTTTGGTCACTGAATAATATTCCATTGTATATATATACCACATCTTTTTTACCCATTCATCAGTCGATTGACATTTGGGCTCTTTCCATACTTTGGCTATTGTTGATAGTGCTGCTATAAATATTGGGGTGCATGTGTCCTTTCTAATCAGCACTCCTCTATTCTTTGAATAAATACCTAGTAGTGCGATTGCTGGGTCATAAGGTAGCTCTATTTTTAATTTTTTGAGGAAACTCCATACCATTTTCCAGAGTGGCTGTACCTGTTTACATTCCCACCAGCAGTGCAAAAGGGCTCTCCTTCCTCCACATCCTTGCCAATATCTGTTGTTTCCTGAGTTGTTAATTTTAGCCATTCTGAAAGATGTGAGGTGGTATCTCATTGTGGTATTGATTTGTATTTCCCTGATGATGAGTGATGTTAAGCATCTATTCATGTATCTGTTAACCATCTGGATGTCTTTGGAAAAGTGTCTATTCAAGTCTTTTGCCCATTTCTTCTCTGGATTATTTGATAAGTTCTTTATAGATTTTGGATACTAACCCTTTATCTGTTATGTCATTTGCAAATATCTTCTCCCATTCCATCAGTTGCCTTTTAGCTTTGCTGATTGTTTCCTTCGCTATACAGAAGTTTTTATCTTGATGAGGTCTTGATAGTTCATTTTTGCTTTTGTTTCCCTTGCCTCTGGAGACATGTCAAGTAAGAGATTGCTGTGGCTGAGGTCAAAGAGGTTGTTGCCTATTTTCTTCTCTAGGATTTTGATGTCTTCTTGTCTTATGTTTAGGTCTTTCATCCATTTTGAGTTTATTTTGTATGGTGTAAGAAAGTGGTCCAGGTTCATTCTTCTGCATGTCGCTGTCCAGTTTTCCCAACACCATTTACTGAAGAGACGGTCTTTTTTCCATTGGATATTCTTTCCTTGCTTTGTCACAGATTAATTGGCCGTGCATTTCTGAGTCCATTTCTGGGTTCTCTATTCTGTTCCATTGACCTATGTGTCTGTTTTTGTGCCAGTACCATACTGTCTTGATGATTACAGCTTTGTAGTAGAGGCTAAATCTGGGATTGTGATGCCTCCCACTTTGGTTTTCTTTTTCAAGATTGCTTTGGCTATTCAGGGTCTTTTGTGGTTCCAAACAAATTTTAGGATTGTTTGTTCTAGCTCTGTGAAGAGTGCTGGTGTTATTTTGATAGAGATTTCACTGAATATGTAGATTTCTTTGGGCAGTATAGACATTTTAACAATGTTTGTTCTTCCAATCCATGAGCATGGAATGTTTTTCGATTTTTTTGTGTGTCTTCTTCAATTTCTTTCATAAATTTTCTATAGTTTTCAGTCTATAGATTTTTCAAGCTCTGGTTATGTTTATCCCTAGATATTTTATGGTTTTTGGTGCAATTGTAAATTGGATCAATTCCTTGATTTCCCTTTCCATTGCTTCATTATTGGTGTATAGAAATGCTACTGATTCCTGCACATTGGTTTTATATCCTGCAATGTTGCTGAACTCATGTATTAGTTCTAGCAGCTTTTTGGTGGGGTCTTTTGGGTTTTACACATAGAGTAGTATCATGTCATCTGCAAAGAGTGAAAGTTTGACTTCCTCCTTGCCAATTTGGATGCCTTTTATTTCTTTATGTTGTCTGATCACTGAGGCTAGGACTTCCAACACTATGTTGAATAACATTGGTGGGAGTGGACATCCTTGTCATGTTCCTGGCCTTAGGGGGAAAGGTCTCAGTTGTTCCCACTGAGGATGATATTAGTGGTGGGTGTTTTTATATGGCTTTCATGATCTTAAGGTATGGTCCTTTTATCCCTAATTTCTTGAGGGCTTGTATCAAGAAAGGATGCTATATTTTGTCACATGCTTTCTCTGGTTCTATTGAGAGGATCATGTGGTTCTTATCCTTTCTTTTATTAATGTGATGTATCACTTTGATTGATTTTACAGATATTGAACCAGCCCTGTATCCCAGGAATAAATCCCACTTGGTCATGGTGAATAATTCTTTAAATTTATTGTTGGTTGCGGTTTGCTAGTATCTAGTTGATAATTTTTACTTCCATGTTCATCAGGGAAATAGGTCTGTAGTTCTCCCTTTTAGTGGGGTCTTTGTCTGGTCTTGGAATCAAGATAATTCTGGCCTTGTAGACTGAGTTTGGAAGTTTTCTGTCCATTTCTATTTTTTGGAACAACTTCGAAAGAATAGGCTATAATTCTTTTTTAAATGTTTGATAGAATTCCCCTGGAAAGCCATCTGGCCTTGGACTCTTGTTTCTTGGGAGATTTTTGATTACTGATTCAATTTCTTTAGTGATTATAGTCTTTTCAAATTTTCTATTTCTTCCTGTTTCAGTTTTGGTAGTTTATATATTTGTAGGAATTTGTCCATTTCCTCAAGATTGCCCAATTTATTGGCAATAATTGCTCATAATATTCTCCTATTATTGTTTGTATTTCTTGTGTTTATTTATTTTTGAAAGAGAGAGGCAGAGAATGAGCAGAGGAGGGGCAGAGAGAGTGGGAGACACAGAATCTGAAGCAGGCTCCAGCCTCTGAGCTGTCAGCACAGAGCCCGCTGCAGGACTCTAACCCACAAACCATGAGATCATGACCTGAGCTGAAGTCAGAGGCTTAACCACCTGAGTCACCCAGGCGCCCCTATTGTTTGTGTTTGTGCCAATGTTGGTTGTGATCTCCTCTTTCATTTGTGATTTTACTTATTTGGCTCCTTTCCTTTCTGTTTTTGATCAATCTGGCTAGTGGTTTATCAATACTGTTAATTCTTTTGAAGAACCAGCTCCTGGTTTCATTGATCTGTTCAACTGTTTTTTTTTTTTCAATATCATTGATTTCTTTTCTAATCTTTATTATTTCCTTCTTCTACTGGTATTGGGCTTTATTTGCTGTTCTTTTTCCAGCTTTTCTGGGTGTAAGGTTAGGTTGTATATTTGAGACTTTTCTTCCTTCTTTAGGAATTCAGGAAGCAATTCAGGAAGGCCTGAATTGCTATATAATTCCCTCTTATGACCACTTTTGCTGCACCCCAAGATTTTGGGTTGTCATGTTTCCATTTTCATTGACGTCCATGTACTTTTTAATTGCCTCCTTAATTTCTTGGTTAACCCATTCATTGTTTAGTAGGATGTTCATCTAATCTCCAAGTATTCATGGTCTTTCCAAATTTATTTCTTATGATTAATTTGGAGTTTCATAGTGTTGTGGTCTCAAAATACACAAGGTATGATCTTGATCTTTGTACTTGTTGAGGGCAGGTTTGTGTCTGGAGAATGTTCCATGTGCACTCAAGAAGAAGTGTATTCTGATGCTTTAGGATGAAATGTTCTGAATATATCTGTTAAGTCCATCTGGTCCAGTGTATCATTAAAAGCCATTGTTTCCTTGTTGATTTTCTGCTTAGATGATATGCCCATTGTTGTAAGTGGGTGTTAAAGTCCTCTACTATTATGGTATTATTATCAATGAGTTTCTTTATGTTTGTGATTAATCAATTTATATATTTTGGCGCTTTCACATTGGGGGCATAAATATTTACAATTGTTAGATCTTGGTGAGTAGACTCCTTAATTATGATATAATGCCCTTCTTCATCTCTTGTTACAGTCTTTATTTTAAAATCTAGTTTGTCTGATATAAGTATGGCTACTCCAGCTTTCTTTTAATGATAATTAGCATGATAGATGGTTCTCCATCCCCTTAGTTTCAATCTGTAAATATCTTTAGGTCTAAAATGGGTCTCTTGTAAGCAGCATATAGATGGGTCTTGTTTTCTTATCCATTTTGATACCCTATGTCTTTTGGTTGGAGCTTTTAGTCCATTGGCATTTTGAGTGAGTACTGAAAGGTATGAATTTATTACCATTGTCTTGCCTATAGAGTTAGAGTTTCTGGTGATGTTCTCTGTCCTTTCTAGTCTTTGTTGTTTTTGGTCTTTTTCGTTTTGTTTCATCTTTTCTCCACTCAAAGTATCCATCTCCCTTATAATTGCTTGCAGGGCTGGTTTAGTGGTCATGAATTCCTTTAGTTTTTGTTTGCCTAGGAAACAATTTATTTCTCCTTCTATTTTGAATGATAGCCTTGCTGGATAAAGAATTCTGGGCTGCATATTTTTCTGATTCAACACATTGAATATATCCTTCCAATTCCTGGGGAAGTTTTAGCTAGCTCTGCTGTTATGTACTGCCACCCACATGTGCAACCTGGATCCCAACTTATTCCCTGATTCAGCTTATCTGAAAAATCTTACATGACCTTTTAAGATTCATCTAAAGCTTTGCATCATTCAAAGTGCTTTAGAGCATTTTCTCTCTATACTCATATAACATAGAGGGCTTACTGTCATAGCACATGTCACATTGTATTATGATTGTTTGCTTAAGGGTTTGCATTTTACAAACTTGAGCTATAGGACCAGGACTGTTTTTATTTTAAATCTAGAAATGTCTTGTACAAAATACATACCCAACAAAGTATTAATAAATAAATGAAAGTCCATTAGATGACTGGATTCACAAGAGTTGTAAAACCTCCCACATTTGATGTTTAAAGAGTAAATTGTGGATTTACCCTAAAACGCATGTATCAGTCCTAATTTTAAATTGAGGAATGTAAAAGCCTCTGAAGTTTCTTTGCTATTTGTTAATATATCCATAATATTAGGAAAGCTTACAGTTACCAGATTACCGTGAGCATCCTAACAGAGTATGTAAACTTAAAAGTCAAGGATTATTACTTGAGTTCAACCTTCACTCAAAGGAATGTTGTATCTTTAGAATGCATTTGCTACAGATAAACAGAAAATTGATTCAAATTTTTTTGAAAAATTAAAGAATATATTATGTCTAGCAGTAGGGTAGCTCCAGGGTAGGTTGATCCATTTGTTCAGTGAAGTCATCAGGAACTGAGTTCTGTCTGTACCATGGCACTACCATTCTCAGTATATTGCCTATGTCCTTGGACTGGATCCCCTTAAGGTCACAAAATATCTTTCAGCAAAATATGGAGAAATAAATTGTCTTGGTCATGTCCCAAGGGAGAAAACAAGAACACCGCTCTCCCAACCATGGTATATAAGTGCTTCCTTTTAGTTTGATGAGTCTATCTTATACATGTGCTAATTTGTGAACCAAAAACTTTCTGGGAAATTTTATCTCCTGACTGATTATTAGATTACTCAATATTTTACAGGGCAAAGGTTTTCTTGAATCACTTTGGTGGATTGAAGAAGCGGTAGCTTTTCCCTCCAAAATTTGTGGCTCCATTAGGGAAGAAAGAAGGGGGGAAATATGTGCTGGATATTCGAACAATAGTGTCCACACCACAAATATCTTAGTACAGTCAATCTATTGAACCAGTATCTATGGAATAGTGAGCAATTTCTAAACCAGGCAATGTATAACCTTTTCTTCTGCCACTTCTACAAGTTTAAAATCATATATTTAAAAGCACCCAGTAGTGAACATTTTAGATTCAGTTCCTCCAGTGCAATTGTTTATTCTTTATTTTAGGGCTAATAATGGGATTGATCATACGATATGCTACAGCACCAACTGATATTGAAAGTGGAACTGTGTATGATTGTGGAAAACTGGCCTTCAGTCCATCAACTCTGCTGATTAATATCACTAACCAAGTTTATGAATATAAATACAAGAGAGAAATAAGCCAACATAACATCAATCCTCACCAAGGCAATGCTATACTTGAAAAGGTAAGGATTCCAGCTGGTGATATATTTTTGTTTTCAAGTATAAAAAAATTGAACCATCATATGTAATACATTAATACACGTGTATAAGTTCTTTTTAAACAGCACACTGTTGGGCCAATTTAGTTGACTGAGGGGTTAATGCCATGATACATTCTTATTGTAAGTTTAGTTGTTTGTATTTTTTCCTAGAAGTTGCAAAAGAATGGTTTTTAATACAATTGCTTTGCAAAGCACGGATGCATTCGATAAACAGATAATTCTGACTCTGCCTGTCATGATACTTGTTTCAAATATTTACACACGTGTTCATGTGTCATTATATATATTGACAGCTGGCTACTCAGATCAAATATTCCTTAAGTCAAAAGGAAAATGAAGGGAATAAAAAATTTTGCGCTTGTAAATCTTTATTTAAGGTGACTAGCTTTTGGCTGCCAACACAGAACACTGGCCACTTGGCTGTTTATAAATATACTGACACACAGTCAATCTCAAGAGACCTTGATTCCACCAGTTTAGTTAGAAATCTTAGGTAGAAAAAAGAAAAATTGTAAAGTAACCCATCTTTGTTTCTTTGTTTCAAGTTTTTATTTAAATTCCAGTTGGTTAACATATAGTATAATATTAGCTTCAGGAGTAGAATTCAGTGATTCATCACTTATATACAATATCCAGTGCTCATCACAATAAATGTCCTTCCTTAGTCCCTGTCACCCATTTAACCTATCCTTCCTCCCATTTCTCCTCCAGCAACCTTCAGTTTTTTCCCTATAGTTAAGAATCTGTTTTATGTTTTGCCTCTCTCTCCTTTTTCTCCCCATGTTCATCTGTTTCGTTTCTTAAATTCCACATATACATCAAATCATATGGTATTTGTCTTTCTCTGACTGACTTATTTTACTTGGCATAATACTCTCTAGCTCCATCCACGTCATTGCAAATGGAAAGATTTCATTTTTTTTGATGACTGAGTAATATTCCATTGTGTGTGTGTGTATGTACATGTGTATGTACATACATATGTACATGTGTACATGCACACACACATATATACATACATATATACACACACATATACATACATATATACACACACACACACCACATCTGTCTTATACATTCATCAGTCAATGGACATTTGAGCTTTTCCATAATTTGGCTATTGTTGACAATGCTGCTATAAACATTGGGGTACATGTATCCCATCAAATCAGTATTTTTGTATCCAGCAATTGCTGGATAGTTCTATTTTTGACTTTTTGAGAAAACTCCATACTATTTTTCAAAGTGACTGTACTAGTTTGCATTCCCACCAACAGTGTAAGAGTGCCCCCGTAGTGACCCATCTTTTAAAAATGGTCTTATTATTGCAAATTTGTGAACTGCTTCAGTTATTGAAAGGAAACTTCCTTCTGTTCTCAGGACTCTGGGTCAGAAAATAGGTAAGATTACCTCTTGTAGTGTATTATGAATTCTGGATTAGTCTTTGGAATAAAGAATAAGTGAATTTGTGTTTAATATTATAAGTACACACTAAGAACCAGGATCTTTTTCTTTAATGTTTATTTATTTTTGAGAGAGAGAAAGATAGAGTGCAAGCAGGGGTGGGGCACAGAAAGAGGGAGACAGAATCTGAAGCAGGCTACAGGCTCTGAGCTGTCAGCACAGAGCCTGACATGGGGTTCAAACTCACCAACAGTGAGATCATGACCCAAGTCAAAGTCGGATGCTTAACCCACTGAGCCACCCAGGTGCCCCAGGAACCAGGATCTTACGTGACTCATGACAGAACTTTCTGAGTTAGACCTGAGAGTTTCCTTGATGGAAATTTATTTTATCACTTTCACCCGTACGGATTTAGTTTTCTTTTAATACACACACACACACACACACACACACACACACACACACACACACATTTGTTTCTATTTTGAGAGATTTGGGGTAAGAAGGGACATACTTGGTCTGTCATTTTTCCTCACTCAAGATGGATAATTTTTAGTGGTTTTTTTTCACATTATTTTCCACTAGCACATTTCTAAAATATTTTTTTTTCAACGTTTATTTATTTTTGGGACAGAGAGAGACAGAGCATGAACGGGGAAGGGGCAGAGAGAGAAGGAGACACAGAATCGGAAACAGGCTCCAGGCTCTGAGCCATCAGCCCAGAGCCTGACGCGGGGCTCGAACTCCCGGACCGCGAGATCTTGACCTGGCTGAAGTCGGACGCTTAACCGACTGCGCCACCCAGGCGCCCCTCCACTAGCACATTTCTAGATTAACTTCCTCCTAGCACTTGGTGAGGGCTCAGGAAAGTAAAACTAATTATAATATGAGCCTAAATCAAACTTAGAAAAGTAAATTGAAGCATGCAAAACACAACTTGAATAATGTATTTCTGAAATAAATAGGAACAACTTCTAAATCTTGTTTTTTTTAAATTGATTATAATTTTGTATTTTCAGAAGTTCATAGAAGAGCTGAATTTATGCTAATAGTCTTGATGAAGATCAAGAATTTAAAATATATTTAAAAGCTGAAAGGACAATGCCATTATGCCATTGTCATACTTGAGACAATTAACAATAACTCAATAGCATCTAATATAATCTATTTGTATGAGATAAATTTCCCCTAATGTCCCAGAATGTCTTTTTAAACTGTGTCCTCATCTAGGACATAATTTAAATATAGATCCAGGATCTAATCAAGGTTTTTGCCCACATTTTAATCTGGAAAAGTCCTTTTCTCCCACAACATTGAACTTTTTGAAGTGTCCAAGTCATTTGTACAATGTCCCATATCCTGGATTTTTTTCTGGTTTTCTTAGTAGATTTATATTACTGTTTTTTACATATTTTATTTCTTCAAAATGTTGTTTAAATTCTAGTTAGCTAATGTAGTGTAATATTTGTTTTAGGAGTAGAATTTAATGATTCATCACTTACATGTAATACCCAGTGCTCATCATAACAAGTACCCTCCTTAATACCCATCACCCATTTAGCCCATCCCCCACCACCTCCCTCCATCAACCTTCAGTTTGCTCTCTATTGTTAAGAGTCTCTTACGGTTTGCTTCCCTCTCTCTCTTGTTTTTCTCCCTTCCCATATGTTCATCTGTTTTGTTTCTTAAATTCCACCTATGAGTGAAATCATAGGGTATTTGTCTTTCTCTGACTGACTTATTTTGTTTAGCATAAGACACTATAGCTCCATCCACATTGTTGACAATGGCAAGATTTTATGTATTTTGATGGCTGAATAATATTCCATCATATATATATGCCACATCTTCTTTATCCATTCATCAGTGGAGAGACATTTGGGCTCTTTCCATAATTTAGCTATTGTTGATAATGCTGCTATAAATATCATGGTGCATGTACCCCTTTTGAATCTGTATTTTTTTATTCTTTGGGTACATACCTAGTACTGCAATTGCTGGATCATTAAGTAGTTATATTTTCAGCTTTTCGAGAAACCTCCATACTATTTTCCAGAGTGACTGTACCAGTTTGCATTCCCACCAACAGTATAAGAGGGTTCTCCTTTCTCAGCATCCTCCCCAACATGTGTTGTTTCCTATGTTGTTAATCATAGCCATTCTGAATGGCCCGAGGTGCTATCTCATTGTGGCTTTGACTTGCGTTTCCCTGATGATGAGTGATGTTGAGCAGCTTTTCATGTGTCTGTTAGCCATATGTATATTCTCTTTTGAAAAATGTCTCTTCATGTCTTCTGCCTATTTCTTCACTGGATTATTTAATTTTTTGGTTTGAATTTGATAACTTCTTTATAGATTTTGGATACTAACCCTGTATCCAATAGGTCATTTGCAAATATCTTTTCCCATTCCATAGGCTGCCTTTTAGTTTTGTTGATTGTTTCCTTGGCTGTGCAGAAGCTTTTTATCTTGAGGAAGTCCCAATAGTTCATTTTTGCTGTCGTTTCCTTTGCCTCCAGGTATGTGTCTTGTAAGAAGTTGCTATGGCCAAGGTCAAAGAAGATGTTGCCTATTTTCTCCTCTAGGATTTTTATGGTTTCCTATGTCACATTTAAGTCTTTCATATATTTTGAATTTACTTATATGTAAGGTGTAAAAAAGTGATCCAGTTTTATTCTTCTGTGTGTTGCTGTCCAGTTTTTCCAACACCATTTGCTAAAGAGACTGTCTTGTTTTCATTGGATATTCTTTCCTGCTTTCTCAAAGATGAGTTGACCATATAGTTATGTGTCCATTTCTGGGTTCTCTATTCCACTGATCTATGTGTCTGTTTCTGTGCCATTACCATACTGTCTTGATGACTACAGCTTTGTAATATAGCTTGAAGTCCAGAATTATGATGCCTCTTGCTTTGCTTTTCTTTTTCAGGATTGCTTTGGTTATTCGGTGTCTGTTGTGGTTCCATACAAATTTTAGGATTGTTTATTCTAACTCTGTGAAAATTCTGGTGGCATTTTGGTAGGAATTGCATGAAATGTGCTGATAGCTTTGGGTAGTATAGACATTTTAACATTGTTTGTTCTTCCAATCCATGAGCATGGAATGCTTTTCCATTTCTTTGTGTCCTCTTCAATTTCTTTCACAAGTGTTCTTTAGTTTTCAGAATACAGATATTTTACCTCTTTGGTTAGGTTTAATCCTAGATATCTTATGGTTTTTGGTGCAATTGTAAATGGGAACAACTCCTTGATTTTTTTTCTGCTGCCTCATTATTGGTGTATAGAGATGCAACAGATTTCTGTATATTGATTTTATATCCTGAGACTTTGATGAATTCATGTATTAGTTCTAGAAATTTTTTGCTGGAGTCTTTCAGGTTTTCTACAGAGTATCTATACAGGTTTCTATAGAGTATCATGTCATCTGCAAATAGTGTAAGTTTGACTTCTTCCTTGCCGGTTGGATGCCTTTTATTTCTTTTTGTTGTTTGACTGCTGAGGCTAAGACTTCCAGTTCTATGTTGAATAGTAATGGTGAGAGTGGATATCTCTGTCTTGTACCCAACAGTAGAGGAAAAGCTCTCAGATTTCCCCCATTGAGGACAATATTATCTGTGAGTCTTTCATATATGGCCTTAATGATATTGAGGTATGTTCCATGTATCCCTACTTTGTTCAGAGTTTTTATCAATAATGGATTCTGTATTTTATCAAACACTTTTTTTGCATCTATTGACAGGATCATATGATGCTTATCCTTTCTTTTATTAATGTAGTATATCACATTGATTGATTTGTGAATATTGAATCAGCCCTGCAGCCCAGGAATAAATCCCACTTGATCATGGTGAATATTTCTTCGAATGTACTATTGAATTGGATTTGCTAGTATCTTGTTGAAAATTTTTACATCCATGTCCATCAGAGATACTGGCCTATAACTCTCCTTTTTAGTGGGGTCTTTCTCTGGTTTTTGAATCAAGATAATGCTAGCTTTATAGAATGAATTTGGAAGTTTTCCTTCCATTTCTATTTTTTGCAACAGTTAGAGGATAGGTATTCACTCTACTTTAAATGTCCAGTAGAATCCCCCTGGGATGTCATCTGACCCTGCACTATTGTTGGGAGATTTTTGATTACTGATTCAATTTCTTTCCTGCTATGGGTCTGTTTAAATTTTCTATACCTTCCTGTTTCAGTTTTGGTAGTTTGTATGTTTCTAGGAATTTATCTATCACTTTCTTCTGGTTGCCCAATTTGTTGGCATATTTTTTTTTAATTTTTTTTTCAAGGTTATTTATTTTTGGGACAGAGAGAGACAGAGCATGAACGGGGGAGGGGCAGAGAGAGAGGGAGACACAGAATCAGAAACAGGCTCCAGGCTCTGAGCCATCAGCCCAGAGCCTGACGCGGGGCTCAAACTCACGGACCGCGAGATCGTGACCTGGCTGAAGTCGGACGCTTAACCAACTGCGCCACCCAGGCGCCCCGGCATAATTTTTAATAATACTCTATTATAATAGTTTGTATTTCTGTGGTAATGGTTGTGATTTCTCCTCTTTCATTCATGACTTTATTTATTTGGTTCCTTTCTCTTTTCTTTTTGATAAGCCTGGCTAGGGGTTTATCAATGTTATTAATTCTTTTGAAGAACCAGCTCTTAGTTTTTTTGATCTCTTCTATTTGTTTGTTGTTTGTTTGTTTTGTTTTGTTTTGTTTCTGTATAATTTATTTCTGCTTTAATCTTTATTATTTCCCTTCTTTTGCTGGCTTAAGTCTTTATTTGCTGTTCCTTTTCTAGCTCTTTAGGTGTAAGGTTATGTTGTGTATTTGAGACCTTTCTTGCTTGTGTTGCAGTATACTTCCTCTTATGGCCACCTTTGCTGCCTCAAATGTTTGGATTGTCATGTTTTCATTTTCATTTGCTTCCGTATCTTTTTACATTTCTTCTTTAATTTCCTGTTAACTCATTAATTCTTTAGTAGGACGTTCTTTAACCTCCATGTATTTGTGGTCTTTCCAAATTTTTTCTTGTGGTTCACTTCAAGTTTCATAAGGTTGTGGTCTGAAAATATGTATAGCATAATCTCAGTCTTTTTATACTGGTTGTGGCCTGATTTGTGACCCAGTGTGTGATCTATTCTGGAGAATGTTCCATGTGCACTTGAAAAGAATGTATATTTTGCTACTTTAGAATGGAATGTTCTGAATATGTTAAGTCCATCTGGTCCATTCTTAAGGCCATTGGTCCAGTGTGTCACTCAAAGCCCTTGTTTCCTTGTTGATTTTCTGCTTAGATGATCCATCCATTGCTTTAAAATCCCCCACTATTATTGTATTATTATCAGTTTCTTTATGTTTATTATTAATTGATTTATATATTTGGGTTCTTCCAAGTTTGGGGCATAACTATTTACAATTGTTACAACTTCTTGATGGATAGACCCCTTAATTATGATATAATGCCCTTCTTGATCTCTTGTTACAGTCTTTGGTTTAAAATCTAACTTGGGGGCACCTAAGTGGCTCAGTCAGTTAAGTGTCTGGCTTCAGCTGAGGTCATAATCTCATAGTTCATGAGTTCAAGCCCGTGTCAGGCTCTCTGGTGTCAGCATGGAGCTTGCTTCAGATCCTCTCTCCTCTTCCCTCTTTTCCCCTCCCCCCCACTCTCTCTCTTTCTCAAAAATAAATATTTATACATACATGCATACATACATACATACATAAAATCTAGTTTGTCTGGGGGTGCCTGGGTGGCTCAGTCAGTTAAACATCTGACTCTTGATTTCAGCTCGGGTCATGATCTTGCAGTTTGTAGGATCAAGCCCCATATTGGATTCTGTGTCCTGACAGCATGGAGCCTGCTTGGTATCTCTCCCTCCTTTTCTCTGCCCTCCTCTGCTCATGCTGCACTCTCTCTCTTTCTAAAAATAAATAAATAAACTTAAAAAAATAAAAAATATAAAATATAGTTTGATATAAGTATGGCTATTTCAGCTTTCTTTTGATGTCCATTAGCATGATATATAGTTCTTCATCCCCTCACTTTCAATCTGCAGATGTCTTTAGGTCTAAAATGAATCTCTTGTAGGCAGCATATACATGAGTTTTGTTTTGTTTTGTTTTTTTTAATCCATTCTGATACCCGATGTCTTTTGATTGGATCATTTTGTCCATTTACATTCAGAATGATTATTGATAGATATGAATTTATTTATTTATTTTTTTAATATATGAAATTTATTGTCAAATTGGTTTCCATACAACACCCAGTGCTCATCCCAAAAGGTGCCCTCCTCAATACCCATCACCCACCCTCCCCTCCCTCCCACCCCCCATCAACCCTCAGTTTGTTCTCAGTTTTTAACAGTCTCTTATGCTTTGGCTCTCTCCCACTCTAACCTCTTTTTTTTTTTTTTCTTCCCCTCCCCCATGGGTTTCTGTTAAGTTTCTCAGGATCCACATAAGAGTGAAACCATGTGGTATCTGTCTTTCTCTGTATGGCTTATTTCACTTAGCATCACACTCTCCAGTTCCATCCACGTTGCTACAAAAGGCCATATTTCATTTTTTCTCATTGCCACGTAGTATTCCATTGTGTATAGAAACCACAATTTCTTTATCCATTCATCAGTGGATGGACATTTAGGCTCTTTCCATAATTTGGCTATTGTTGAGAGTGCTGCTATAAACATTGGGGTACAAGTGCCCCTATGCATCAGTACTCCTGTATCCCTTGGATAAATTCCTAGCAGTGCTATTGCTGGGTCATAGGGTAGGTCTATTTTTAATTTTCTGAGGAACCTCCACACTGCTTTCCAGAGCGGCTGCACCAATTTGCATTCCCACCAACAGTGCAAGAGGGTTCCCGTTTCTCCACATCCTCTCCAGCATCTATAGTCTCCTGATTTGTTCATTTTGGCCACTCTGACGGGCATGAGGTGATATCTTAGTGTGGTTTTGATTTGTATTTCCCTGATAAGGAGCGACATTGAACATCTTTTCATGTGCCTGTTGGCCATCCGGATGTCTTCTTTAGAGAAGTGTCTATTCATGTTTTCTGCCCATTTCTTCACTGGGTTATTTGTTTTTCGGGTGTGGAGTTTGGTGAGCTCTTTATACATTTTGGATACTAGCCCTTTGTCTGATATGTCATTTGCAAATATCTTTTCCCATTCCGTTGGTTGCCTTTTGCCTTTTAGTTTTGTTTGTTGTTTCCTTTGCTGTGCAGAAGCTTTTTATCTTCATAAGGTCCCAGTAATTCACTTTTGCTTTTAATTCCCTTGCCTTTGGGGATGTGTCGAGTAAGAGATTGCTATGGCTGAGGTCAGAGAGGTCTTTTCCTGCTTTCTCCTCTAAGGTTTTGATGGTTTCCTGTCTCACATTCAGGTCCTTTATCCATTTTGAGTTTATTTTTGTGAATGGTGTGAGAAAGTGGTCTAGTTTCAACCTTCTGCATGTTGCTGTCCAGTTCTCCCAGCACCATTTGTTAAAGAGACTGTCTTTTTTCCATTGGATGTTCTTTCCTGCTTTGTCAAAGATGAGTTGGCCATACGGTTGTGGGTCTAGTTCTGGGGTTTCTATTCTATTCCATTGGTCTATGTGTCTGTTTTTGTGCCAATACCATGCTGTCTTGATGATGACAGCTTTGTAGTAGAGGCTAAAGTCTGGGATTGTGATGCCTCCTGCTTTGGTCTTCTTCTTCAAAATTACTTTGGCTATTCAGGGCCTTTTGTGGTTCCATATGAATTTTAGGATTGCTTGTTCTAGTTTTGAGAAGAATGCTGGTGCAATTTTGATTGGGATTGCATTGAATGTGTAGATAGCTTTGGGTAGTATTGACATTTTGACAATATTTATTCTTCCAATCCATGAGCAGGGAATGTCTTTCCATTTCTTTAAATCTTCTTCAGTTACCTTCATAAGCTTTCTATAGTTTTCAGCATACAGATCCTTTACATCTTTGTTTAGATTTATTCCTAGGTATTTTATACTTCTTGGTGCAATTGTGAATGGGATCAGTTTCTTTATTTGTCTTTCTGTTGCTTCATTGTTAGTGTATAAGAATGCAACTGATTTCTGTACATTGATTTTGTATCCTGCAACTTTGCTGAATTCATGTATCAGTTCTAGCCTACTTTTGGTGGAGTCTATCGGATTTTCCATGTATAATATCATGTCATCTGCAAAAAGCGAAAGCTTGACTTCATCTTTGCCAATTTGGATGCCTTTGATTTCCTTTTGTTGTCTGATTGCTGATGCTAGAACTTCCAGCACTATGTTAAACAACAGCGGTGAGAGTGGGCATCCCCGTCGTGTTCCTGATCTCAGGGAAAAAGCTCTCAGTTTTTCCCCGTTGAGGATGATGTTAGCTGTGGGCTTTTCATAAATGGCTTTTATGATCTTTAAGTATGTTCCTTCTATCCCGACTTTCTCAAGGGTTTTTATTAAGAAAGGGTGCTGGATTTTGTCAAAGGCCTTTTCTGCATCGATTGACAGGATCATATGGTTCTTCTCTTTTTTTTTGTTAATGTGATGTATCACGTTGATTGATTTGCGAATGTTGAACCAGCCCTGCATCCCAGGAATGAATCCCACTTGGTCATGGTGAATAATTCTTTTTATATGCCGTTGAATTCGATTTGCTAGTATCTTATTGAGAATTTTTGCATCCATATTCATCAGGGATATTGGCCTGTAGTTCTCTTTTTTTACTGGGTCTCTGTCTGGTTTAGGAATCAAAGTAATACTGGCTTCATAGAATGAGTCTGGAAGTTTTCCTTCCCTTTCTATTTCTTGGAATAGCTTGAGAAGGATAGGTATTATCTCTGCTTTAAATGTCTGGTAGAACTCCCCTGGGAAGCCATCTGGTCCTGGACTCTTATTTGTTGGGAGATTTTTGATAACCGATTCAATTTCTTCGCTGGTTATGGGTCTGTTCAAGCTTTCTCTTTCCTCCTGATTGAGTTTTGGAAGAGTGTGGGTGTTCAGGAATTTGTCCATTTCTTCCAGGTTGTCCAATTTGTTGGCATATAATTTTTCATAGTATTCCCTGATAATTGTTTGTATCTCTGAGGGATTGGTTGTAATAATTCCATTTTCATTCATGATTTTATCTATTTGGGTCATCTCCCTTTTCTTTTTGAGAAGCCTGGCTAGAAGTTTGGCAATTTTGTTTATTTTTTCAAAAAACCAACTCTTGGTTTCATTGATCTGCTCTACAGTTTTTTTAGATTCTATATTGTTTATTTCTGCTCTGATCTTTATTATTGCTCTTCTTCTGCTGGGTTTAGGCTGCCTTTGCTGTTCTGCTTCTATTTCCTTTAGGTGTGCTGTTAGATTTTGTATTTGGGATTTTTCTTGTTTCTTGAGATAGGCCTGGATTGCAATGTATTTTCCTCTCAGGACTGCCTTCGCTGCGTCCCAAAGCGTTTGGATTGTTGTATTTTCATTTTCGTTTGTTTCCATATATTTTTTAATTTCTTCTCTAATTGCCTGGTTGACCCACTCATTCGTTAGTAGGGTGTTCTTTAACCTCCATGCTTTTGGAGGTTTTCCAGACTTTTTCCTGTGGTTGATTTCAAGCTTCATAGCATTGTGGTCTGAAAGTATGCATGGTATAATTTCAAGTCTTGTAAACTTATGAAGGGCTGTTTTGTGACCCAGTATATGATCTATCTTGGAGAATGTTCCATGTGCACTCGAGAAGAAAGTATATTCTGTTGCTTTGGGATGCAGAGTTCTAAATATATCTGTCAAGTCCATCTGATCCAATGTCTCATTCAGGGCCCTTGTTTCTTTATTGACCGTGTGTCTAGATGATCTATCCATTTCTGTAAGTGAGGTGTTAAAGTCCCCTGCAATCACCACATTCTTCTCAATAAGGTTGCTTATGTTTATGAGTAATTGTTTTATATATTTGGGGGCTCCGGTATTCGGCGCATAGACATTTATAATTGTTAGCTCTTCCTGATGGATAGACCCTGTAACTATTATATAATGCCCTTCTTCATCTCTTGTTACAGCCTTTAATTTAAAGTCTAGTTTGTCTGATATAAGTATGGCTACTCCAGCTTTCTTTTGGCTTCCAGTAGCATGATAAATAGTTCTCCATCCCCTCAGTCTCAATCTAAAGGTGTCCTCAGGTCTAAAATGAGTCTCTTGTAGACAGCAAATAGATGGGTCTTGTTTTTTTATCCATTCTGATACCCTATGTCTTTTGGTTGGCGCATTTAATCCATTTACATTCAGTGTTATTATAGAAAGATACGGGTTTAGAGTCATTGTGATGTCTGTATGTTTTATGCTTGTAGTGATGTCTCTGGTACTTTGTCTCACAGGGTCCCCCTTAGGATCTCTTGTAGGGCTGGTTTAGTGGTGACAAATTCCTTCAGTTTTTGTTTCTTTGGGAAGACCTTTATCTCTCCTTCTATTCTAAATGACAGACTTGCTGGATAAAGGATTCTCGGCTGCATATTTTTTCTGTCTAGCACACTGAAAATCTCGTGCCAATTCTTTCTGGCCTGCCAAGTTTCAAAAGAGAGATCAGTCACGAGTCTTATAGGTCTCCCTTTATATGTGAGGGCACGTTTACCCCTTGCTGCTTTCAGAATTTTCTCTTTATCCTTGTATTTTTCCAGTTTCACTATGATATGTCATGCAGAAGATCGATTCAAGTTACATCTGAAGGGAGTTCTCTGTGCCTCTTGGATTTCAATGCCTTTTTCCTTCCCCAGTTCAGGGAAGTTCTCAGCTATAATTTCTTCAAGTACCCCTTCAGCACCTTTCCCTCTCTCTTCCTCCTCTGGGATACCAATTATGCGTATATTATTTCTTTTTAGTGTATCACTTAGTTCTCTAATTTTCCCCTCATACACCTGGATTTTTTTTATCTCTCTTTCTCTCAGCTTCCTCTTTTTCCATAACATTATCTTCTAGTTCACCTATTCTCTCCTCTGCCTCTTCAATCCGAGCTGTCGTCGTTTCCATTTTGTTTTGCATTTCGTTTAAAGCGCTTTTCAGCTCCTCGTGACTGTTCCTTAGTCCCTTGATCTCTGTAGCAAGAGATTCTCTGCTGTCCTCTATACTGTTTTCAAGCCCAGCGATTAATTTTATGACTATTATTCTAAATTCACTTTCTGTTATATTATTTAAATCCTTTTTGATCAGTTCATTAGCTGTTGTTATTTCCTGGAGATTCTTCTGAGGGGAATTCTTCCGCTTGGTCATTTTGGATAGTCCCTGGCGTGGTGAGGACCTGCAGGGCACTTCCCCTGTGCTGTGGTGTATAACTGGAGTTGGTGGGCGGGGCCGCAGTCCGAGCTGATGTCTGCCCCCAGCCCACCGCTGGGGCCACAGTCAGACTGGTGTGTGCCTTCTGTTCCCCTCTCCTAGGGGCGGGATTCACTGTGGGGTGGCGTGGCCCGTCTGGGCTACTTGCACACTGCCAGGCTTGTGATGCTGGGGGTCTGGCATATTAGCTGGGGTGGGTAGGCAAGGTGCACGGGGGCAGGAGGGGTAGGCTTAGCTCGCTTCTCCTTAGGTGATCCACTTCAGGAGGGGCCCCTCTTCCGTGGGCCTTTCGTCTGCGCTTGGCTCCGGAGACTCCGTTCTGCTCATCCTCTGGCCGTTTTCTGGGTTATTTAGGCAGGTGTAGGTGGAATCTAAGTGATCAGCAGGACACGAGGTGAGCCCAGCGTCCTCCTACGCCGCCATCTTCCCTCTCTCCTCGCCAAAATAATTTCATTGAAACGAGGATTATTTTCACTTCCCCATATAGGGCGATCTGGAGAGGAGAGCTTGATCCAGCGAGACCAGATAGAATGTTCTAACAAAACCTCCAGAGTAATTAACAGGCGTTATCTACCCAAGGAATGGAACAAATAAGAAGTTCAGGTTCTAAGGAGCTGCCTTGTTTGTGCCAGTGGCCCCATGCTAGCTCTTTATTAATTGCACCACCTGGGATGCTGATAGCGAACTGAGCTTTGGAACATTTCAGGCCTGGCATGGAATGCAGTTTTTACACAAGCTGCCACAGGGCACTGCTCTCCATGTGCTTTCTTTCCTGACCACTCTTCAATTAAGAAGTGTGTTATTCCCCTTCAGCCGGAAAATTCTGTGATCTCTTGTCTTGTGGTTCAGAAATCCGATTTCACAGCTTATCTTCCATTAGATGAAAGTGTTTATGGTGTGTCTGGAGCTGGAGTAAGTTCCTGCGGGTGCCCAAGAGCAGGGGCCTCCTCTCTCCTCTCATTAATTTGCTGATGCCTAACTGCACTGACGCAGTGGTGAGATACCGGGGAGAGAGCAATAGATATGAATTTAAAGCCATTGTATTACCCGGAACGTTGGTGTTTCTTATGATGTTCTCTGTTCCTTTCTAGTCTTTGTTGCTTTTGGTCTATTTTTTCCCCACTCAAAGAGTCCCCTTTAATATTTAATATTCCTTGCAGGGCTCATTTAGTGGTCATGAGTTTCTTTAGTTTTTATTTTTCCCGAAGCTCTTCATCTCTCCTCCTATTCTGAATGACAGCCTTGCCAGATAGAGTTTTCTTGGCTGCATATTTTTCCCATTCAGCACATTGAATACATCATTCCATTCCCTTATGGCCTGCCAAGTTTCTGTGGGCAGATCTGTGAACCTGATTTGTCTTCCCTTATAGGTTAAGGATTTTTTTTCCCTTGTTGCTTTCAGGATTCTTTCCTGTCTGTATTTCATGAATTTGACTATGAAATGTATAGGCCAGCTTTTGTTGAATTTAATGGGAGTTATCTGTGCCTCTTGGATTTTGATGTCTGTTTCATTCTCCAGATTAGGGAAGTTTTCAGCTATAATTTGATAAAGTAAACTCTGCCCCTTTCTCCTTCTCTTCTTCTTGGGGGAGAATGATACGATATGAATGTTATTACACTTTATGGAGTTGCTGAGTTCACTAAACCTACATGTGTGATCCAATACTTTTCAGCTACATTATTTTCCATAATTTTATCTTCTGTATCACTGATTCATTTCTTTGTTTCATCCATCCTTATTGTCATTGCATCTAGTCAGTTTGGCATCTGTTATAGCATTTTTTTTTTATTTTCACCTGTCTAGATTTAGTTCTTTTATCTCTGCAGGAAGGGTTCTTTGGTGTCTTCTACGCTTTTCTCAAGCCCAGCTCATATCCTTATGATTGTTATTTTAAGTTCTGCTTGAGGCATATTACTTATATCTATTTTTATTAAATCCCTGGCTGTTACTTCTTCCCATTCTTTTGTGGTGAATTTCCTTCTTGTCATTTTGTCTAGGTCACTGTGTGTATGTGTGTGTGTGTGTGTGTGTGTGTGTGTGTGTGTGTGATTGTTAGGAAAGCCTGTAATATTCCTGTTCCTGAGAGTAATGGCTATATTAAGGAGAGGTTCTATACTGTCTTGAGCTTGGTGCTTCAGGAAGTATTTCAGAGTGTGAATTCTACTGTTGTGTTTTGGTGATTCCTTCCCTCAAGTCAGTCCTCTGCAGAGTTTCTCCTTGCCTTCAGTGGCGGGTGTCTGGACCTTGCCTATTCTGTGGCAAATTTTAAGTAAGCGTGTTTTGGTCTGCTTGTTGAAAAAAGCTAGATCCTATTTCCTCTAGAGCTGACGCTTTGCAGTACTCTATGATCAGTAGACTTGGTGCATATGAGGGGTTTGTGCTGGTCTTCTGCCTGCTGTTCTGATTCTCAGGCTGACTTGCCCTAGTGAAGATGCACCTGCAGGACACAGGGGCATGGGGCTTAGTGTAAGAGGCTCCAGCCTCCACTTGGGGGGCATTGTGTTGCTCACTGAAGTCATTAGTGCTGATGGGCTGGGAGGAAAAGGCATCACCTCACTCTTTCATCCCCAAAGTGGGGAGTTTGCACTTGCCACTCTTCACAAAGCCCTCACAGAAGAGTTAGCAGTCTTCCCTCTTGTGTCCCCCAGTTTCCATCAGATCCCTGCCTTCAGCCTGTCTTTGTCCATTCTGTCTGCCTGCCAGGAAGCACAGTACTCCTGTGTTTTATCCCAGGCACATGTCAGGGCTTCAGAACTACAAATTTTAAAAACCCGGCATGGGGGAATCAGTGCTGATCCTTTAGGGAGGGTCTCATTACACTGTGGTCATTTGTCCCAGAAAAGCAGTCACATGACCACACAGTGGTTTGAATTTTATTTTATGGTAAAGCACAGCAAAAAGCTGGCACCAAGGTTTGCTGCCCTCAGCAAGTGTCTCTGTTCCTATGCTAATAAACAGGGCAGCACATGGGCACCTGCGAGCGCTTTTGTACCTGGAGAGGCCATGCCACCTATCCCAAATGCACTTGAAGAAGGGGAACTCTGTCTCCTGTGTGACCCAGGGAATCCTCAGACTGTACTGTCTGCTCCTAGGGCTTCACTCTCTTTCCCCACAGGAGCAGCACTAAGCCCATTAAACATGACCCTTGCAATGGTGCAGACTTCTTAAACTTCCGCCTTGAGCCCCACTGCTTATAAAAGCTTGTGGTAGTCAGCCCCTCTCCTTTTCCCAGCCAGTGTTTTTGGGGAAGAGTTTTTCTTGTGCAATCCCCCTTTGTGCTGTCTTCACTCTTTCTGTCTCTCTCTTTTTCTCTCGCTCCTTTCTCTGTGATCAGAGGTCCCTCACCTCAGTTCTTTTGTCCCCCAAATCATCTCTCTGCAGCTTCTACTTTCCATGATGTGGCCAGTTTTCTACCTCTAGGTATGCAGTTTGTTCTTTCAGTCTTCAGATCAATTATTTAGGTGTTCAGAACGTTTGATATTTATCCATCTGTGTTGAAGGCAAACTTAGGGTCCCCTTACTCCTTCACCATCTTAACTCTTTTCTTAATCTTCTGTTGTTTTGGATGATCTCTTCCATATGATTCTTTCTATTCATGTGGATAATAGAAAATTATCTACCCTGAAATAAAAAATAATTCAAATGACTTTGTTGGCAGCATAGGGTTTTATTTAAAACACATTCTTCATTTTTACCTCTAGTTAGCACCTGGACATAAATTATTTATCTCTTCACTCTCTACTTATTTTTATCTTCATTTCTTAGCAGCACTATTTCACCAAACAGGTTGACCCCCCCAAATGCTGATAGTTACCTGTTACTATAACAATTTTTTTTCTAGCAGGATTGCCAGTAATTGATCAGAAATTTTGTTACTGTATTGTTGACATGTTGATTCCTTTATCATCAACCAGTTCCAGTGTTTGCTTTTGAAAAACTAAGGCAAGACTTGGAGAAAATGTCCAAATCACTGGGGTTTTCTTGGATTTTTAATTGGATGGATTATGAATTCTGTATATAAAAAGTTTAATTCACCTTGAATAGCTCAAGTATTTCCTAGATTAATGTCTAAATTATGTGAATTGTTTGTCATGATTAGTATTTGTTCCTCCAGGCATCCAAAGTTGGCAGTAGGCAATTCAGTATCCAGAGTAAGTCCTCCCCTCATTGCTGGTGGAGAAAGAGGCATCCACCGGTATACTTACCATATTAGATGACTTTAAGTGGAAAGGACCTTGTTATAAATGGCCAGACCGTATTTTAATGCACATTTGTTTCTTGTGTGCCAATGCTAGCAGGGGGCATAGTTAGTGAAAATAAAAAATCCACAGTAATAAAAAATCCACAACTATGCATTATCAATCAATTATTCAATCAATGTTTGTCAGAAGCAACAGGATTCCATTCATTGGATGACTGGTAAGGATGTAACATTGGAGTACTGGGGGAAAAAATTCAAGACCCTCAAAAATTCAGCACCAGATAGATCTTCCATATATCCTTAATAAGTTCCTTTAACTCCAACTTTCTTATTTGTGAAATGAGGAGATTAGAGCTATTTTGTAGAGTTGTTTTAATGTTTAAATGAGATGATGTATCTAATGTGTCTGGCTACTATGAGGCCCTTTACATTGCACTCCTATTACTGTCTTTTCTGCTATTACCACTACCACTCTTTTTTTTAAACCACTTTATCGACAATTGATTGACATACAAAAAGCTATATGTATTTAGTGTGCACAACTTGGTGAGTTTAAGATGCAGCTGTTTTTTGTTTTGTTTTGTTTTGTTTTTTTTTTTTAATTTACATCCAAGTTAGCATATAGTGCAACAATGATTTCGGGAATAGATTCCTTAGTGCCCCTTACCAGTTTAACCCATCCCCCCCCCCACAACCCCTCCAGCAACCCTCTGTTTGTTCTTCATATTTAAAAGTCTCATATATTTTGTCCCCCTCCCTGTTTTTATATTACTTTTTGTTTCCCTTCCCTCATGGTCATCTGTTTTGTATCTTAGAGTCCTCATATGAGTGAAGTCATAAAATATCATATGAGCACTATCACTTCTAATACCACCACCAGTATCGTCACCACTGTACTACCTCTAACACCAATGCTATCATTGCTGCTACAAGATAACGTTGGAATGCTTAATAAATGCCAGGGATTAAGGACATGTGTGTGCATGCTTTTTTCACTCATTTAACATTTGTTGGGGAGAAAAGATCAATATATAATACATAGCGGTGCCTGGGTGGCTCAGTCAGTTGGGCATCCAACTCTTGATTGTGGCTCAGGTCATGATCCCAAGGTCATAGGATTGAGCCCCATGTTGGGCTCTGCACTGAGCTTGGAGTGTGCTTAAGATTCTCTCTCTCTCTCTCTCTCTCTTTCTCTCTCTCCTTCTCCCCACCCCGCCCTTCTCCCCTCTTCATGGGCGCCCCCCCTCATGTATATATAATCTTTAACTAGTTTTAGCTGAGTGAGGCCTATATTCTGTTACGTGATGATTTTATATTAATTTGTTATATAATATTTAAACTACCAAATGTCTACTAAAAATTTCTGAATTTCATATCAATAGAGAGTTTAAAGCTTGCTTTTGAAAAGCCAATTATAAAGGAACTTTCTCTATCACTCATTTATTCATTCTTTCAATACAGGTGAACTGAGTGAGTCCATCAGCTTCAATTCTAAAGTAATGAATGCTCTCAAGGAGTTTATTAATAAATCAGGGGAAAACACAGTAAATAAATAAATGAATAAATATACCACAAAGCTTGGTATTATTAAGGGAGTAGGCCAAGTACCACAGGCACTCGGGAAAAACAATATTATTTCTTACTAAGGTAATAGGAAAGCTTTCAAAGAAAGAAAAGTTAACTAACTTTGGTAGTGGTGGTGTATATAATGTATGGAAGTGGGGGTGTCATTATAAGCAAAGGCAGAAACATGATATGGAAGTGGAAAAAAAGAGAATATTCTAAGAAAAACAATTTCAATTTGTTGGTATATGAAAGACCAATAAAATGTAGGGTTAGAAATAATGGCAGAGCTTGATTACAGAAGCCCTTGAATGCCAAGCTGAGTAATGCACTCTCTATTTGTAGTCAGTGGAAGGGTGTTATGTTGATAAAATCAAAGGGATAGTTTGCCTGTCATGTAGAGGGTAGAGAGTGAAAGCAAGCTGACAAATGAGGCCTAAACTTGGATGGTAATCAAGGGGTGAATGGAAGAGAAGCAAGGAAGGAAGATGCTGCAGAACTTGGACCCATTGGACATGAGAAGAGAGAATGGCTTACTCTGTTACCTAGGTCTTATGGGTTCATAGAGGTGGTACAGCAGAAATGGGGAAGTTAGAAGTTAGGGGAAAGAGCAGGTTAGGGGAACTTCACATGTATGGTTTAAAATTAATGAATGAATTAATCCATTTCATAACTAACTTATTTATTATTGATTTAACACATTATGTTTTTGCCATATTGAGTTGGAGGGGTCAGGAGACCATTTGGCTGGAAAGGTCTTGCAGATCTAGTACACTTCCAAAGAGTTGTCAGCACAGTTAAATTTATACTTCCTATTATTCGTAAATCAGTTGACTGTAATGTGAAAAGTCAAAGGAAACTACCCAGAGAAAATTCTGCCAAGTCTTCACTTCCTGTGTGACAAGTGACACTATCAATTTTGTCAAGGAAGTTATTTTAGAGAAGGTTACCCTGCTGAGTAATCAGTTCTCTCTGTTGTTTTAATAAGGAAAATTGCGAGGCTGCAAATAGGTCACACTGAAGCTATTATCAATTGTGTTGGTAATACTGTATATTTTTGAGATATTTTAAGGAAGCCTTTATAGCAACAGCTAATCATGTGACTTTTATAAATAATTTTGTATTTGCATCATTAAAACATCAGTGGCTTGTTTTTATTCTCACTGTCTAACTTTTTCTAATGGTAATTTAGACTTTTTGTGGTTCATTCTTAATTCTTATATATTTACTTGTGAACGATTTTTGTTTTTTCCAGTCTTTCTCTTTGCTTGATTATTCTGGTTCCAGAGGCCAGAGAGCAAACCTCTTCTGGTAACAGGAAAAGCTTGACCAGAAAGAGTCACTGGACCATGAGATAAATATGTCCAGTTAATGCTAGGACACTTTTGGAAAGAATAAGAAAAGACAGGAAAGAAATCTCCTCTAAAATTGTTCTCGGCACACTGAGAGAAGCAAGCATCATGATAAATCAGCACTTGGAGTTTGGAGAAACATTTGTAGGATATTATCAATTATTCCTCCATCCTGTAGAGAACAGGGATTCATGATTTATGTTTTGCTATCATGACAAGTCTTGGATAATACAACATGAGAAGTACTAAGGGGGATACTCAAACTTGGCAGTGAGTGGAATAGACTTAGCTACTGTCATCCTAAACCTCAGTTAAGGATGGATAGTTAATATCTCTATTGTTATTAAAAAACTTAACAGTTCTTTTTTTTTTTCATTTTAGCTGTTTTCTTCCACCTTTGTCCAATTTTCTTTGCAAAAAGTTAGCCTGAGAGATGATTTCAGAAATGTCTCAAGATTCTAAGATTTTTCCATTTGGGTTTGTTTTTATTTTTGTCTTATTTTTTGTTTTTATTTTTTTTTGCTGTGAAAGTATTTTTATTTATTTAATTCTTATTTTTTCTAGTTTTATTGAGATATAATCAACATATAAGAATGTGTTAGTTTAAGATATATAATGATTTGACATATGTAGGTATTATGAAATGATCATCACAATAAGTTTAGTTACCATCCATTACTTCACATAGTTATAATTTTTTTGTATGATAAAACTTTTAAGTTCTACTTCTTTAGCAACTTTCAAATATACAATCCAATACTATTAACTATAGTCACCATGCTGTACATTACATCCCCAGGACTTATTTATCTTATAACTGTAAGTTTGTATCTTGTAACCACCTTCACCCATTTCCCTGACCCTTCACCTGTCACCTCTCGCAACCACCAATCTGTTCTGTTCCAAGTTCATTTTTTTAGATTTGACATAAGTGAGGTATTACAGTATTTGTATTTTTTTTTACCTTATTTCACTTAGCATAGTGTCCACAAGGTCAATCCTGTTGTTGCAAATGGCAGGATTTCCTTCTTTTTTATGGCTGAATAATAACCGTGTGTGTGTGTGTGTGTGTGTGTGTGTGTGTGTGTGTACCACATTACTTTATCTATTCATTCATTTATGGACACTTTGTTTTCATATCTTAGCTCTTGTAAATAATTATAAATAATAATATCGTAAATAATACTGTCATGAACATGAGAGGGCAGATATCTTGTGGGGATCTTAATTTCAATTCTGGTCCTGAGTCAGTCTCATAATTTCAGTTTTATTTAATTTTAATTTTAATTAATTTTAATTTTTTGAGGAACCTCCATACTATTTTCCATAGTGGCTGCACCAGTTTACATTCCCACCAACAGTGCACAAGTATTCCTTTTCTTCACATTTCTCACCAACACTTATATCTTGTCTTATTGATAATAGTTGTTCTAACAGGTAGGACATGGTATCTCATTGTAGTTTTGGTTTATATTTCCCTGAGGATTAGTTTCATTTGGTTTTAATTTAGTAATTGAATAGATTTTCTTCATTTATTTAGTCATTGAACAAATATTTATTTGTTGGACACTCATCATATGCCAGGCCTTGCTTTCGTGGAGCCTAGATTCCAGGGTAGAGATAGACAAAGGACAGTTTAGCACAATCATTTATAATGTAATGTCAGGTAGAGACATGTGCTATGTAGAAAAGTTAGCAAAATAAGAGGATGGGGAGCGAAGTATATTTAAGTGTGTCCTGCAGGGAAGGCCTCACTGAGGAGGTGAAGTTGGAGCTAAGATCTGAATGAAGTTGGGAGTGAGCCATGCAGAGATCTGGAAGAAGAGAATTTCAAAGCAGGGGGCAAAACTAAATAACATTAAATGCCTTAGCTTTCTGGAAGTCATGTTTTCCCTTACCAGGGTTTTGCTATATTTTTCATCAATATTCAAGACCATTTTGTCTATACCAAAAATCCTTGAAAAATTATATTTGTTGGGGTAAAGAAGGGTGGAGGAGAAAAAAGACATCAACTTGGGATGGGGAGTGAAAATGAACAAAATGCAGAATTAACAGGAAGCCTGGCAGTCTCTGCATGGCACTCTAGCCAGGCTTCCCTTTAGAATGCAGAACGTAAACACCAAAGGAGTTGTTTTACTACACTTTGTAGCTGAGAACACCCCAAATTGCAGGATTAAGAAGTATCCTAGACAGCATTCCTTACCAGATATGTTTGGGAGAGTTTGGGGTAAGCCCTTGCCACCTGGAATATAGCTTAGATTTCTGATACAGGGCTATGGATAAGGCACTCAGGAACTCTTCTGACCTCTAGATAGAGGACTTTTTTCTTCTTCTCAAATCATCACTCAGCACTTACGTTCTTTATGTTCTTTTTTTTAAGTATTATTTTTTTTAATTTATTTATTTTTGAGAGAGAGAGACAGAGGCAGGGACAGAGAGAGACAGAGAGAACAAGCATGAATAGGGGAGGGGCAGAGAGAGAGGGAGAGAGAGAATCCCAAGCAGGCTCCACAGTGTCAGCACAGAGCCTGAAGTGGGGCTCAAACTTGTGAACCGTGAGATCATGACCTGAGCTGAAATCAAGAGACAGATGCTTAACCAACTGAGCCACCCAGGCACCCCCACTCAGGACTTATGTTCTGAGGAAACTAACCACTGAAACATTTATTTGGAGACAGGGAGTACATTCCAAATAGCTGTTCAATTTTATCTCAACAAAAATCCTAGCTACTCAAAATAATGTAAAGGCTGTTGGTGCCAGTGAGCCCTTGGAGTGCCATGTGATTCGAGCACAAAGTCTCACACTCAGTCCTAGTTGTGAAAAGAAAGCATTTATGTGAAAGTGTATGGGTATCTTTATCACTGGGGTTAGTGTTCTTTCTAACATGATACAATTTGGTAAGAGGTGAGTGTCTAGAAGTCAACGGCTTCTCAAATTTCTGGCTTCAAGCCCTAGAAAATATTCCAGACCACAATGGGAAGAAACAAGTGGGATCCCCACTCATCTCCCAATCATCTCTGCCTTCTGACCTTTGGCTGGTTGTGGGCCATCTTAAGTCACCAAGGACATGATAGTAGTCCTTGGGCCTCTGCAGCTTTGGCCGTGAAAAGAAACCCCGGGTTTCATCCATCTGAGCATCTATTTGTCTAGTGCCAGAAATGACTTACAGTGGTAGCACAGACACATCTTCTAGGAGCTATGGTAGCTAGCATAGCAGAACATGCCCTAGACCAATCCTTTGGGATGCTGAGTAGCTGCTACCCACTTAGGTACTAAAGGACAGGTTTTCACACTGTTTTGGGGTAGAGTGGGTGGCTGGGGGCTTTGAAGCTCTCCTCCCCATTTCCCTATCCTACTCAGTTAAAGATCATGGTGAATTACCTTCCATGAGACACTGATATTTAAAAAATATGACTCATAACTTGTTATTTGATACTATTTTCTGTACTTATTGATGAGCCCTGTATGTATTATGTGTCATTTCCAAAATATCCCTAAGTAACCTTCCCAAAAAACTCCAAAATATTATTGTTTTAAACATCAACACATAATGTGTTAGGAATCTGGCATGTATAAGGCCACACAATATCATAGTTGGAATCCCACTCCACTCAGAATACCTGGGTTCAAACACCATGTCTACCTTTAATCAGCTGGGTGATCTTCAGCATGTAACCTAACCCTCAGTGCATTAGTTTTATCAAGTGAGGCAATACTAGTTCCAACCTCAAAATGTTATTATGAGGGATAAATGAAATTATTCATATAAAAGGCTAATATGCCAGGCATGTAGTAAATTCTTGGTAAATAATAATAATTATTATTATGTGCCAGCTAACTGCTAAGTACTTTTAAAACACTGTTTTCAAAACTTTTGATTGTGTACCCCATCAGTAAAACACTCTTGACTGTATGTATCTAATATATGCCAATTTATACATATGAAATGCAAGTAGTAATATATTATGTACATTATTACTATACCAACATATTATGTACATTATAAAGCAGTATCAAATTAGAACTTGTATTTTTTATTTTTTAAAGTGATTTTATTAATTTTTTTAATGTTTGTTTTTGAGAGATTAGAGTGCAAGTGGCAGAATGGCAGAGAGAGAGGGAGACACAGAATCCGAAGCAGGCTTCAGGCTCTGAGCTGTCAGTGCAGAGCCCGACACGGGGCTTGAATTCATGAACCGCAAGATCATGGCCTGTGTTGAAGTTGGATGCTTAACTGACTGAGCCATCCAGGTGTCCCTCAAATTAGAACTTTTAAAAGGATGCGATAAAAATAAAATATGAAAGGTTCTTTTCACACCCAAAGGGATCATTTTGTTCACTCGCTAGCATATGCACACTGCAACTTAGAGATATTAGGTCATATTTTATTAATTTTTTTTATTTTAGCTGTTTTGGATATCTTTCTTCAAAAATTCTGCTATTTTCTGAACTCTTAAATACTATATTACAAGTCTCATCAGCATCAATATATACATTAGGCTCTTGGCCTGAGATAAGGGTGTTCTTAGGGATTGACCAGCTTTGTGGAAATACTTGTCCTCACTCTAAGTGACTCCATGCTGTTTTACACCAGTATCCAATTCTTTTGTTTCATAGTTCCACCTATTGTTCTCCCACTAGTATCTTAGCTGAGTTATAAATTAATATTTATATATGTGATGTTTACATTGATGTCTATCTCTTCATTAGACTATAAAACTTCAAGAGGGCAGGGACAAGGCCTATCTGTGGTTATACTGTATTCCCAGTTCAAGGCAGGATGCCTGGCACATGGTAGATGCTTTGTGTGTCCTGAGTCGTTGAGATAATAATGTATCATTCTCCTGTGGTCAATGGCTATTTTTCATTCTACTCTGCACTGTCTTACTTGCTAGCCATTTTACACCCAATATGTATCATGGATTTCCTCTCAGAGTGAAGAACCAGGGCTCTCTGATTGGTTGTTTGTTACTCAGATAGTGGAATTGTCACAAATCTCATCTTCAAATAATCAAGTTGGAATGGAGGGAGACAGAGAAAAGGAGGCTGGTCACAGGATAAACAGAGGGGAGGGAGGGAGGGAGGGAGAAAGAGAGATTTCCCATCAGACTTTTAGTCTGAGTAGATAAAACTTAAAATGGATCTTCCAATTCTTTCCCCCTTTGCTTTGTTCCTTTTAAAACATTAAACTGTGGAAAGAATGCACACTTATCATCGCTGGCCTCCAGTGAGTAGTTAAATAAGGTTCCATCCCACTGTATTTCCTGGTTTTTTTCCCTAAGGTCCGTAAGAAGCTGCTCATTAGTGGCTTATACAGTCTGAGGGTAGGAACTATATCTGTCAGCACAGGAGGGGTGGAAACCATCAAGAAGGATGGGAACCATAAGGAAACTCTGCATTTAAATGGCTTGTCTCCTGTTGATATTTAAGCAAGAGTCAGGGGTCTCAGCTGCTCCCATTTCTGATTACAAGACTAACTGGACACTGTCTGGTTTAGGGAGGTCTGCCTCAGGTGAGGGTGTGTGGAGCAAAAATGTCCAGCATGTTTAGGTGATCTTCACCTTTATTTCTCACTGTTGCACATTGGGTTCCCAAAGAAGTAGACTCTGAGGTGGAGTTTATAAGTGGGATGGTTAAATGCCCTTGAGATCAACACCTTATGAATGGAAAAATAAATAAGCCTGAGTGGGCCAAGGGAGAAGTTAAGCTATGATGCAAGCCCAACAAGTTTAGCTAACCCCATGGGAAGCTCTGGAGTTAGGATGGCTCTTCAGCCTTATACCCAGTTGGACTGAGATGGCCTGGGCTCTAAAATACCAAATCATTCTATCTTTGGATACAGGCTACTCTGAAAAAGGGCTGACCTTGGATGAGGTGGCTTTTTGCAGTCTTGACAATCCCTGAAGGGGCTAACAGCTCTTCTAGCAGCAGGGACAAGTCCTTCACTGAAGGAGAATCCCAGTATCCCACATACTGACCCACATAGGGGAGGAAAAAATCTTTTCTTCTATTTGTCTAAGTTCTTGACTAGGGACACTTAGGGCTTAGAATTCAGGCTAAAGTGCCATTTTTGGCTAAAAAAAAAGAAGAAAGAAGGCAAGTTTTAAGAAGGTGACCAGGAAAATTAATATAAACAAGAGTAAGGTTGTTATGCAGATTTAAGTCTATGCCTTCTCCATTGATATATTTCTCATGAGTTAGAGTCATACTTCTCTTCTTGGTACTAAGAAGGAGACAGGCTTCCTTACAAATGGAGATTTCCTTAGTGTAAATTTTCCTTATAAAAGGATAACTTCTAGTCTGTCTTCAGAGCTTCAGAGCTTCTCTTCAAAATAATCAGTACAAAATAATTCTTATGCTCAAAGGACTTTTTTTCTGGAGGAGGGGGCAGGTAGGGGGGAGCATATCCTGATTTCCTATACTTCCCATAGGCTAGGATCTTATATAGATGTTGTGCTCAAGAATGGTACTTAAAGAGTTAACATATAGCTGGAATAAAATGACACAGTAGAGTACTAGAGTAGGGTTGTCCAGGATTTTGACAGCTGATTATTTATTAAATATCCAAGTATTTTATATGCCAGTTGCTCAAACATTTGTAGATTGAAATGGGCCATGGTAGGAATATTTGTTTACATGACAGAAATTGTCAAGGCTTGGGCTTATTTTTTTTTTTCATCCATAGAGATGGTTTACCAGCACACCATTGACTATATTCCTATATAATTTCATTTTTAGGAGAATTAGAAATATCCAAACACCTCATTTTTTACCTCACCAAAAAGTCCTTTCCCACAAGGTGATTGTCACAAAATTCTACTATTTGAGCTTTATATTGTCAGCTTAAACTCTGACGGCTTTCAAAGTGATATAGGGAAGTGCATAAGATTTTTTGTCTTAGTCTGCCTGCACAGCTGTAACAAAAATGCTATAGCCTGGGGGACTTAAACAATAAACTTGTTTTCTTACAGTTCTAAAGTCTGGAAACTCTAAAATTGAGGCACCAGCAGATTCTGTGTTTGGTGAGGGCAAGCTTTTTGTTTCCTACATGGCTGTCGTTCCATTGGGTCCTTACATGGTAGAAACTGAAAACTCTCTTGTATCTCTTTTGTAAGGGCATTAGTCCCATTCACAAGGGTTCTACCTTCATGACTTAATCACCCCTGAAGGCCCCACCTCTTTTTTTTAAATTATTTTTTCTTTATTTTATTTTATTTATTTATTTTTTTAAATTTACATCCAAATTCATTAGCATATGGTGCAACAATGATTTCAGGACTAGGTTCATTAGTGTCCCTTAACCATTGAGCCCATCTGCCCTCCCACAACCCCTCCGGTAACCCTCAGTTTGTTCTCCATATTTATGAGTCTCTTATGTTTTGTCCCCCTCCCTGTTTTTATATTATTTTGTTTCCCTTCCCTTATGTTCATCTGTTTTGTCTTTTAACGTCCTCATATGAGTGAAATCATTATTTCACTTAGCATAATACCCTCCAGTTCCATCCATGTAGTTGCAAATGGCAAGATTTCATTCTTTTTGATTGCCGAGTAATACTCTATTGTATATATATACCACCTCTTCTTTATCCATTCATCCATTGATGGACATCTGGGCTCTTTCCATACTTTGGCTATTGTTGATAGTGCTGCTGTAAACATGGGGGTGCATGTGTCTCTTCAAAACAGCACACCTGTATCCCGTGGATAAATGCTTAGTAGTGCAATTGCTGGGTCATAGGGTACTTCTATTTTTAGTTTTTTGAGGAACCTCCATACTGTTTTCCAGAGTGGCTGCACCAGCTTGCATTCCCACCAACAATGCAAAAGAGATCCTCTTTCTCCACATCCTTGCCAACATCTGTTGTTGCCTGAATTGTTAATGTTAGCCATTCAGACAGGTGTAAGGTGGTACCTCATGGTGGTTTGGATTTGTGTTTCCCTGATGATGAGTGATGTTGAACATTTTTTCGTGTGTCAGTTGGTCATCTGGGTGTCTTCTTTGAAGAATTGTCTATTCATTTCTTTTGCCCATTTCTTCACTGGATAACTTGTTTTTTGGGTGTTGAGTTTGATAAGTTCTTTATAGATTTTGGATTACTAACCCTTTGTCTGATACATCATTTGCAAATGTTCTCACATTCTGTTGGTTGCCTTTTAGTTTTACTGATTGTTTCCTTCACTGTGCAGAAGCTTTTTATTTTGATGAAGTACCAGTACTTCATTTTTGCTTTTGTTTCCCTTGCCTCTGGAGATGTGTTGAGTAAGAAGTTGCTGCGGCCAAGATCAAAGAGGTTCTTGCCTGCTTTCTCCTCGAGGATTTTGATGGCTTCCTGTCTTACATTTAGGTCTTTTATCCATTTTGAATTTATTTTTGTAAGGAAGTGGTCCAGGTTCATTCTTCTGCATGTCGCTGTCCAGTTTTCCCAGCACCACTTGCTGAAGACACTATGTTTGTTCCATTGGATATTCTTTCCTGGTTTGTCAAAGATTAGTTGGCCATATGTTTGTGGGTCCATTTCTGGGTTCTCTATTCTGTTCCATTGATCTGAGTGTCTGTTCTTGTGCCAGTACCATAGTGCCTTGATGATTACAACTTTGTAGTATAGCTTGAAGTCCAGAATTATGATGCCTCCAACCATGGTTTTCTTTTTCAAGATTGCTTTGGCTATTTGGGGACTTTTCTGGTTCCATACAAATTTTAGGATTATTCGTTCTAGCTCTGTGAAGAATGCTGGTGTTATTTTGATAGGGATTGCATTGAATATGTAGATTGCTTTGGGTAGTATCGACATTTTAACAATATGTGTTCTTCCTATCCAGGAGCATGGAATCTTTTTCCACTTTTTTTTGTCTTCTTCAGTTTCTTTCATCAGTTTTCTATAGTTTTCAGCATATAGATTTTTCACATCTTTGGTTAGATTTATTCCTAGGTATTTTATGGGTTTTTGTGCAACTGTAAGTGGGATTGATTTCTTGATTTCTCTTTCTGTTGCTTCAGTGTGGGTGTATAGGAATGCAACTGATTTCTTTGCATTGATTTTATATCCTGCAACTTTACTGAATTCATGAATCAGTTCTAGCAGTTCTTTTGGTGGAATCTTTTGGGTTTTCCATATAGAGTATCATGTCACCTGCAAAGAGTGAAAGTTTGACCTCCTCCTGGCTGATTTGGATGCCTTTTATTTCTTTGTGTTGTCTGATTGCAGAGGTTACGACTTCCAATACTATGTTGAATAACAGTGGCGAGAGTGGACATCCCTGTCTTTTTACTGACCTTAGGGGAAAGCTCTCATTTTTTCCCCATTGAGGATGATATTAGTGTTGGGTTGTTCATCAATGGCTTTTATGATCTTGAGGTATGCTCCCTCTATCCCTACTTTCTTGAGGGTTTTTATCAAGAAACAATGCTGTATTTTATCAAATGCTTTCTCTGCATCTATTGAGAGGATCATATGGTTCTTGTCCTTTCTTGTATTGATGTGATGGATCACGTTAATTGTTTTGCGGATATTGAACCAGCCCTGCATCCCAGGTATAAATCCCACTTGGTCATGGTGAATAATTTTTGTAATGTATTGTTGGAGCCAGTTGGCTAATATCTTGTTGAGGAATTTGCATCCATGTCCATCAGGGAAATTGGTCTATAGTTCTCCTTTTTACTGGGGTCTCTGGTTTTGGAATCAGGGTAATGCTGGCTTCATAGAAAGAGTTTGGAAGTTTTCCTTCCATTTTTATTTTTTGGAACAGCTTCAAGACAATAGGTGTTAACTCTTCCTTAAATGTTTGGTAGAATTCCCCTGGAAAGCCACCTGGCCCTGGACTCTTGATTTTTTGGGAGCTTTTTGATTACTAATTCAATTTCCTTATTGGTTATGGTCCTGTTCAAATTTTCTATGTCTTCTTGTTTCAGTTTTGGTAGTGTATATGTTTCTAGGAATTTGTCCATTTCTTCCAGACTGCCCATTTTATTGGCATACTATTCTCTTATTATTGTTTTCATTTCTGTTGTGTTGGTTGTGATCTCTCCTCTTTCACTCTTGATTTTATTTATTTGGGTCCTTTCCTTTTTCTTTTGGATAAAACTGGCTAGTGGTTTATCAATTTTGTTAATTCTTTCTAAGAACCAGCTTCTGGTTTCATTGATCTTTTCTACTGTTTTTTTGGTTTTGGTAGCATTAATTTATGCTCTAATCTTTATTTTTTCCTGTCTTCTGCTGGTTTGGGGTTGTATTTGCTGTTCTTTTTCCAGCTCTTTAAGGCGTAAGGTTAGGTTGTATATCTGAGATCTTTCTTCCTTCTTTGGGAAGGCCTGGATTGCTATATACTTTCCTCTTATGACCGCCTTTGCTGCATCCCAAAGGTTTTGGGTTGTGGTGTTATCATTTTCATTGACTTCCATATACTTTTTAATTGCCTCTTTAACTTCTTGGTTAGCCCATTCATTCTTTAGTAGGATGTTCTTCAGTCTCCAAGCATTTGTTACCTTCCTTTCCAAATTTTTTCTTGTGGTTGATTTCGAGTTTTACAGTGTTGTGGTCTGAAAATATGCACAGTATGATCTCGATCATTTTGTACTTGCTGAGGGCTGCTTTGTGTCCCAGTATGTGGTCTATTCTGGAGAATGTTCCATGTGCACTGGAGAAGAATGTATATCCTGCTGCTTTAGGATGAAATGTTCTGAATATATCTCTTAAGTCCCTCTGGTCCAGTGTGTCATTCATAGCCATTGTTTCCTTTTTAATTTGTTGATTAGATGATCTGTCCATTGCTGTGAGTGGGGTGTTGAAGTCTCCTACTATTATGGTATTACTATCAATGAGTTTCTTTATGTTTGTGATTAATTGATTTATATATTTGGGTGCTGCCAGATTTGGCTCATAAATGTTTCCGATTGTTAGGTCTTCTTGGTGGATAGACCCCTTGATTATGATATAATGCCCTTCTACATCTCTTGAAACAGTCTTTATTTTAAAGTCTAGATTGTCTGGTATAAGTATGGCTACTCCGGCTTTCTTTTGTTGACCATTAGCATGATAGATGGTTTTCCATCCCCTTACTTTCAATCTGAAGGTGTCTTTAGGTCTCAAGTGGGTCTCTTGTAAACAGAATATAGATGGATCTTGTTTTCTTATCCATTCTGTTACCCTATGTCTTTTGATTGAAGCATTGAGTCCATTGATGTTTACAGTGAATACTGAAAGATATGAATTTTTTGCCTTTATGATGCTTGTAGAGTTGGAGTTTCTGGTGGTGTTCTCTGGTCCTTTCTAATCTTTGTTGCTTTTGGTATGTATGTATGTATGTATGTATGTATGTATTTTTTCATCTTTTCTCCCCTCAGAGCCCCCCCCCCTTAAAATTTCTTGCAGGGCTGGTTCACTGGTCACAAACTCCTTTAATTTCTGCTTGTCTGGGAAACTTTTTATCTCTCCTTCTATTTTGAATGACAGCCTTGCTGGAGAAAGAATTCTTGGCTGCATATTTTTCTGATTCAGCACACTGAATATATCCTGCCTCTCCTTTATGGCCTGCCAAGTTTCTGTGCATGGGTCTGCTGCAAACCTGATCTGTCTTCCCTTGCAGGTTAGGGGCTTTTTTTTCCCTTGCTGCTTTCATGACTCTCTCCTTGCCTGAGTGTTTTGTGAATTTGACTATGATATGCCTTGTTGATGGTTGGTTTTTGTTGAACCTAATGGGGGTCCTCTGTGCTTCCTGGATTTTGATGTCTGTGTCTTCCCCCTTGTTAGGAAATTTTTCCGCTATGATTTGTTCACCCCTTCTACCCCTATTTCTCTCTCTTCGTCTTCTGGGACCCCTATGATTCTGATGTTGTTCCCTTTTAATGAGTCACTGATTTCTCTAATTCTTAAATTGTGCTCTTTTGCCTCATCTCCCTCTTTTTTTCTGCTTCATTATTCTCTATAAGTTTGTCCTCTATATCGCTAATTCTCTGTTCTGCCTCATCCATCTTTGCTGCTGTGGCATCCATCCATGATTGCAGCTCCGTTATAACATTTTTAATTTCATTCTGGCTATTTTTTACTTCTTTTATGTCTGCAGACAGGAATTCTAATCTATTTCGACTCCAGCTAGTATTCTTATTATCGCAATTCTGAATTCTGGTTCAGACATCTTGCTTGTATCTGTGTTGGTTAAATCCCTGGCTGTAATTTATTTGTGCTCTTTCTTTCGGGGTAAATTCCTTCATTTTGTCATTTTGAAGGGAGAAAAGGAATTAATGAAGTAGAAAAAATTGAAATTAACAAAATCAAAATTAAAATATTATTAAAATTAAACACACACACAAATAGAATAAATGATGCTAGATCCTAGGTGTGTTGGTCTGGGCATTGAAAGTGGCTTGACAGATTAGAGGAAAAAAAGGGGGGGAAGGAAAAAAAAAGTAAGTTGTTTGAGAATTTGAAAAAATGAATACACTGAAGTAGACTAACATGAGATGATGGGAGTAAAATAGAATTTGAAAAAATTTACACAAAAGTAAAGAATATAATAGGAAAAAATTAAAGAAAACTATTTTTAATAAAAGTTAAAAATAAATATGAATTTTTCTTTTTATGTATTCAAGAAAAAGAAACCAAAAAGAATAAAGATTTAAAAAAGAAAAAAAAAAGGAAATCATTTGAATATTTGAAAAAGTGAATACGTTGTAGTACACTAAAATAAAATGATGGTAGTAAAATAGAATTTGAATACATTTACATAAAAGCAAAAAATATAGTAATAATATGAAAGAAAACTTTTTAATAGAAATTGAAAGTAAAAATGAAGTTTTTCTCTTTCTGCATTCAAGAAAAAGAAAAGAAACAAAAAAGACGAATAAGAAAAAGGAAATTGTTTGAAAATTTGAAAAGGTGAATACACTGATGTAGACTAAAATAAAATGGTGGAAGTAAAATAGAATTTGAAAAAAATTACACAGAAGTACAAAATACAGTAATAAAAATTAAAGAAAAATATTTTTAATAAAAATTGGAAATAAATATGAAAAATGAATTATTTTAAATAAAGATAAAATGAATTATATCTCTTTCTGTATTCAAGAAAAAGAAAAGAAAGGTAAAAGGAAAAGAAAAGAAAGAAAATTGAATAGACTGACCTGCTAACAGATTGAAGTAGGACTGAAATTACTTCGTTTTCCCCTAGAGGTCAGTCTATCTGGTGCTTTATAGTCCATAAACTAAGTAGGCGGTGACTTGTGTTTTGAAGTGGAAGTTGGCCCTGTTGGGCAGGGCTCAGTGTAACGGCTCCGCTCTCCACTAGATGGCGCTGCTAGCCTATTGGGGTGGATTGCTGCAGTGCATGGTAGGTGCATATGCGCATGGGTGGGAGCGGTGAAAATGGCGCCACCCGGCTACCCAGTCTGATCTCCTGGATCAGCAATCGCGCACCCGTCCTCTGTCTTCAGCTTTTCGTCCACTCCCTGCTTTTTTGCTCTCCGTGCCCCAGGCAGTACCTCTCTCCTGAGTTTTGTCTCAGATGCATCTCTTTTCCCTGGCCCCTTACTTCTGAAGTACTGCGGCTCTGACCCATTCCGCCCCTCTGTGGGAGGATCTCACCGAGCAATGGCCGAATGTCAGCTGCACCCAGGAACGCTTGCTGGACCCTGCTGCTGCCGGTGCCCAAGACTGCAGCCAGGTGCCAGCCGACCCAGGAAAAGTTCATGAGATAGTGCAGCAGCAGCATTTCAGGGATTATGGAAAATCACAACACACATCTGGCACCAGGCTTCACCCTTAACGACCTTGTTCCAGCAGCAGCGAATGTGGCCGTTTTCTGGGGTCTGCTGGGACCAGGCGGCTTCAACAGTCTCTACCAAATGTCCTTCCAGCAGTGGAACCGCTTCTCCCCATGTAGCCTGAGAACCTCCCGGACCCCACTCTGTTCCTGGGGATTCGCCCTTCCCACCTGAGCACCGCCAGGTATCGAGCTGCAGAGTTGGGTGACCCTGTGCTCCCCTTGTTTACAGTCTTAATGGAATTTAAACCTTCTCCTTTCTCCTTTCTCCTTTCTCCCTTTTTAGTTTAGTCTCTGTGGCTTTTTCCAATTTTCCTCTTTCTCTCCAGCTGCTTTGAGGGAGGGGTACTTTTCCCATATTCTCTCCCTCTCCCCAGTCTCTGTCCTCTCTCCACCTGCAAAAGTGGCTCCCTACCCTCCGTGGCTTCTCGCTCCCCAAATTAACCTCTCTGTGGCATGTACCTGCTGAATTCTGTGGTTCAGATTGTGCAGATTGTTGTGTTAATCCTCCAATCAGTTTTCTAGGCATGTAGGATGGTTTAGTGTTGGCCTGGTTGTATTTCATGGGTGCGAGACACACAAAAAACTTCCATGCTGTTCTGCCATCTTGGCTCCTCTCTTTTTTATTTTTGAGAGACAGGGGACAAGTGGGGGAGGGGCAGAGAGGGAGACAGAATCTAAAGCAGGCTCCAGGCTACAAGCCATCAGCACAGGCCTGATGCGGGACTCAAACCCACAAACTGTGAGATCACGACCTGAGCTGAAGTTGGATGCTCAACCGACTGAACCACCCATGTGCCCCCTGAAGTCCGTACCTCTTAAAACCAACTACTTGGGGGTTGAATTTCAACATATGAATTTTGAGGAAACACAAATATTCAGTCCATTGTGGTTTTGCTATTAAACTTAGGCTGAATCTTATCTCTGCCACTTGTGGCATTGAAACCTTGGACAAGTTAACTTCTCATATTTTTGTTTATCTATAAAATCTATAAAACAGGGATTAATGGGGCACCTGGGTGGCTCTGTCATTTGAGTGCCTGAATCTTGATTTTGGCTCAGGTCATGATTCCAGGGTCATGGGATCGATTCCTGCATCAGGCTTCATGCTGAGCTTGGAGTCTACTTAGGATATTCTCTCCCTCTCTTTCTTTCTCTCTCTCCCTCCATCTTTCTCCCCTACTCGTGTTCTCTCTCTCTCTCTAATAAAAAAAAAATTCTTAAAAAACCAACAGGGATTAGTGATACCCACTTTATAGGGTTGCTTTTCAAAAAATGAAAAAAAATTTAGTGTTAGGCATGCTGTAAATATTACTCTGCTTTCTTAACATCTTCCCTTGATGGGCAGGCATGGGTTTCCTCCTTGGGATGAAGTTTGAGGTGGGCATGATGGAGGAAGTTTAATGTTGTTTTTTAATACACCATTTTTAAGATGAATGCACCATTTGAGAAACACATTATTTTAATTTTAAATCAAGCTGTTTCGCATCTACTTTCTGCTGATTTCAGCGCCTCCACCTCTCCCCATACCTTCTCAAGCATGCCTACTACGACTGGTCCTTGCTGACTCAGCCCTTCCCTGTCTAGCTTCCCCAGGCCAGTTGTTCCCTGGTGAGGTCTTGTGATAGGGAAGCTGTAAACACACTTTAAAGCAAAGGCCTAAAAAGATTATTCACACTGAGAAAAATTATAGGGCAAAAATGAAAACTCTGTGAGACTGCAATGCTCCTATGTATTCAGAGGATTAAAAAGCATAATTTCTTTTGCGTATAAATAAAGATTGGCCAAGATTAGGATCAGTTCCAGGGGTGGGAGGAATCAATCTTGATGTGTAAATTTTCAGTTCTGTTGGATATCTTTTCTTTTGTAATTCTCACCTGGGTACTAAGGAATGAATACTTGAGATGGAATACCAGGCCCTTCTCACACCCACCTATTATTTTTCCTCCCCCTGCTGTTATCAAGTCAGTCTTAGAATGGAGTTCCACTGTCATGTCAGTGTCACAGCTAGTTGGGGAGATAGGCAACCAACACAATGAAGAACAGGCCCAGAAGGGACCAGCAGGCAATCCAAGTTATGTGTAGTTTGTGAAAGGCCAGGAATCTGGGCATCTGGGATCGGGAGTAGGAAACCATAATTTGTCTTTCAAACTGAAACTTGTGAGAGTGAAGTGGGGGCACAATGAGTAATTAGGCCAGGACAACAGGCATTACCTGGAAGTGTTCTGGTCAAACCAGAATGAATGGTTACCTTAGTAAAGAGAGAGGTAACAGAGGTAAGTTTATGTGTTAAGAATCTTATGCAGAAACAGGGGCACCTGGGTGGGTGGGTCAGTTCCTTGAGCATCCAACTTCGGCTCAGGTCATGAATTTACTGATCGTGGGTTCGAGCCCTGCGTCAGGCTCTGTGCTGACAGCTCAGAGCCTGGAGCCTGCTTTGGATCCTGTGTCTCCTTCTCTCTCTCAAAAATAAATAAAGATTAAAAAAATTTTTTTAAAAAGAACCTTATGCAGAAACATATGAGACTTTCTGATCATCTGTGACTAGGTGCTATGGCAATAATCTGGAAAACCTAGGTAGGCTTTATGTATTTGCAGCTAATGAGGACATATCCAACAGTGGAGTGGGTAACCCGAACCTAGGAGGATGGTAAATGGAATATTGTAGTTAAGAGAGTAGCTTCTAGAACCATGTTACTTGGTTTAAATGCCACTTACCAGTGTGTGACGTTGGGTGAGATAACTAATGTCCCTATGCTCCAACTTACCTATTTATAAAATGGGACAATCCTAACGACTCTATAGGGTCATTGTGAGTTGCAAACAAGAAAGTACATGTAAAGCACTTAGAATAGTGCCTGGCTAAATATACTACAGAAAAAAGAAAACTACAGGCCAATATCCCTAATGAACATATATGTAAAATCCTCAACAAAATATTAGCAAAATGAATTCAACAATATGTTAAAAGGATTATTCATAATGATCAAGTGGGATTTATTCTGGGGATGCATGGATGGCTTAATATTTTCAAATAAATCTACAAATAAATCTACAAATAATGTGGTGTGATACACCACATTAACAAAATGAAGGATAAAAATTATATGATCATTTCAATAGATGCCAGAAAAGCATCTATTTGTACATTTGACAAAGTACAATATCGATTAATGATTAAAAAACTTTTAACAAGGTTAGGATTAGAGGAAACATATCTCAACATAATAAAGGTCATATATGACAAAGCCACATCATACTCAATAATAAAAAATGTGGAACTTTTCCTCGAAGATTAGGAAAAAGACCAGGATGTCCACACTTGCCAATCTTATTCAAAATAGTGCTGGAAATCCTAGCCACAACAATCAGATAAGAAAAAGAAATAAAAGGCATCCAAATATATAAGGAAGAAGTAAAACTGTCACTGTTTGTAGATGACAAGATACTGTACATAGAAAACCCTAAAGATTCCACCAAAAATCTATTAGAAGTAATAAATGAATTCAGTAAAGTTGCAGTATACAAAATTAATATACAGAAATCTTCTGCATTTCTATACACAAAAAATGTAGCATAAAGAGAAATTAAGAAAAAAATTTACATTTGCACCAAGAAGAATAAATTATCTAGGAATAAACTTAACCAAGGAGGTAAAAGACCTGTACTCTGAAAACTATAGAACATTGATGAAAAAAATTGAAGATGACACAAACAAATGGAAAGACATACTATGCTCATGGATTGGCAGAAGTAATACTGTTAAAATGCTCATGCTACCCAAAACAATCTACAGATTCAATGAAATTCCTACCAAAACACCAACAGCATTTTTCACAAAATTGTAACAAATAATTCTGTAATTTTTATGGAACCACAAAAGATCCTGAATAGTCAAAGCAGCCTTGAGAAGGAAGAACTAAGCTGTAGGTATCATAATTTCAGATTTCAGGATATACTACAAAGCTATAATAATTAAAACAGTGTGGTTCTGGCACAAAAATAGACACATAGATCAATAGAACAGAATAGAGAGCCCAGAAATAAATCCACAGTTAAATGGTCAATTAATCCATGACAAAGTAGGCAGGAATAGGCAATGAGGAAGACAGTCTCTTCAGTAAATGGTGCTGGGGAAATTGGCCAGCTACCTGCAAAAGACTGAAACTGGACCATTTTCTTACACTATATACAAAATTTTTTAAATGGATTAAAGACCTAAGTGTGAGACCTGAAACCATAAAACTACTAGAAGAAAATATAGACAGTAATCTCTTTGACATTAGCCTTAGCAACATTTTTCTAGATATGTCTCTTCAGGTAAGGGAAATTAAAGCAAAGATCAACTATTAGGAAAAGCTTTTGCACTTTGAAGAAAACAGTCAACAAAATTTAAAAGCAATCTACTGGGTGGAAGAAGGTATTTGCAAATGATATATGTGATAAGTGGTTAATATCCAAAATATGTAAAGAACTTATACAACTCAAAACCAAAAACCCAATAACCTAATGAACAAATGGGCAGTAGACTTGAATAGACAATTTTTCCAAAGAAGACATATGAATGACTAACAGACACATGAAAACATGCTCAATATCACTAATCATCAGGGAAATGCAGACCAAAACCACCAGGAGATAATCACCTTATAGTTGCCAGAATCAAAAAGACAAGAAATAGCACGTGTTGGCAAGGATGTGGAGAAAAAGCAACCCTCATACACTGTTGGTGGGAATGTCAACTGGTACAACTGCTGTGGAAAATAGTATGGAGGTTCCTCAAAAAATTAAAAACATAAATACCATATGATCCAGCAATTACATTGGTGGATATTTACCCAAATAAACCAAAAACACTAATTCACAAAGATATATGCATCCGTATATTCATTGCAGCATTATTTATAATAGCTAAGATATGGAAGCAATCTAAGTGTTCGTTGATAGATGAGTGGATGAAGATGTGATGTGGTATCTATAGAGATAGGATGGAATACTACTCAGCCATAAAAAGAGTGAGATCTTGCTATTCATGACAACATAAATGGATCTAGAGGGTATATGCTAAGTGAAATAAGTCAGACAGAAAAAAACAAATACCATATTCCACTTTTATGTGAAATCTAAAAAACAAAGCTAATGAACAAATAAACATGTAGAAACAGATCCATAAATATAGTGAAAAATTGATGGTTGCCAGAGGGGAGGTTAGTGGGGAGCTGGGAAAAATTGGTGAAAGGGAGTGGGAGGTACAGGCTTCCAGTTATGGAATGAGTAAGTCATTGGGATGAAAGGTACAGCATAGGGAATATAGTCAATGAAATTGTCGTCGTGTTGTATGGTGACAGATGGTAGCTACACTGGTAGTGAGCACAGCATAGTGTATAGAGTTGTCCAGTCACTATGTTGTACACCTGAAACTAATGTAATATTGCATCTACTATACTTCAATTAAAAAAAAGAATAATGCTTGGCTCATAGTAAGTATTCAAAGTATAATAACTATTAGTTTTGTTGTCAGCATTGTTATCAGTAAAACAATGGGCTCATTATTAGAAAGTAGGATTTGAGTCAGTCTTGCTACTTACAAGGTATATGACTTTGGATAAGTTACTTAACTATCTCTTTGAGACTTGTTTTCACCTCTGTAAAAAATGGGGTGTTTACCATACTTTCAAAGGGTTGCTGTGAAGAAAAAAAAATGAGATACTATGTATGAAGGCACTTTCTCAACCTGTAATGGCATTATGGAAATGTGAGTTGTTATTTTTATTATTAATTATTAGGACTAATAAGTGATAATGAACCAGTCTATGAGGAAAGCAGACTCTGAACTTTAGCCCTGGCTAAATTATAATGACCATGCATTACCTCTTCCAAGGAGTTGATTTGCTTTTCTTATTGTTATTTCAATCTCGATGTTATTCCATGAGGTGGACAGGTATTGCCCCCATGCTTCATAGTAGGAAACTGAGGTTCTGAAAGCTTATGTGACTTGATCAAGATTGATCTGTTGCAGAACTGTTTTTAGGACTCAGAGTTCAATGTTCTTTGCAAAACTCCCTGCTGCTAACTTAAATATTTAGAATTATAAAAATGTTTTGTTCCCAATTTTCCACCTAATTTTGCCTGGAGTTGTAGACATTACCTACTTCCAATGAAATACCAGCATCGAAGCACCTGAGTGGCTCAGTTGGTTAAGCATCCCATGCCTGATTTCAGCTCAGGTCATGATCTCACAGTTTATTGAGTTTGAGTCCCACATCGAGCCCTGCGTCAGGCCCAACTCTGGTAGCATGGAGCCTGCCTGGGATTCTCTGTCTCTCACCCTCTCTGCCCCTCCCCTGCTCATGCACTGAATGAATGAATGAATGAATGAATGAATGAATAAATAAATAAATACATAAATAAATAAATAAATAACATTTAAAAAAAAGAGAAATACCAGTGTTTATATCTGTCATTTTTACATGTGTAATGTTCATAGTGTATTTCTAACTTCTAGAATTTTACTTACTTCAAAAGTGAATGTAGTTTTGTGGTATAATAGTCTCATAATTTGTCAATTACAATTTATGATTATTAAAATTCTCTTCTGTTAGAAGTTCTCCTTTTGCCATTTCTCTGTAATTTAGTTCTGCTTCTACAAATTGCATTGCAGAATGCTTATATTTCAGTGGTCCACCATTTTTAAACATTCATATTAGGTGTTCTATGGGAGGGAACTATTCTTATCCTTCCAGTAAGTTTTGAAAAGAATGAAAATAACTCAATAAATTTGGACATCATATGGGTTAACTATTTAATGAGCACTTATTGCTCATTTGCCTGATTCTATATTAGGCCCTTTGAGATATTTTATCCCCCTGAAAATCCTAACAAATCTGGGTCAATTCTTAATTTTCTTTTATATATTATTTATCACCTTTTATCATCCCTTAATATTTTTAAAGGTTCAGGTCTATTTCAAATATTCATAATTCTAAATGATAACTTTATAAGATGTTCATTTGGTTAAGACTGTAAAGGTGTTTTTTTTTTCCTTAAGGAAAATCCAAATAATCCTACAACATTATGCAGCCACTGTAAATTTTGCTAAATAGTTTTCTATCCAGTATTTTTACATACATTTTTTCCTATGCGGTTTAAGTCAGATGGTTTCTAAAACTTTGTTAACTTGCTTTATTTATTATCATAACCTAACACTTTTAAAAATTCAGGCTTTTAAAAATTCAGGGTAATGGAAGTAAATGTGCTTGATTTTTGAATTGCTTCTAAATTTTCACTACTGTAAATAATGCTTCAGTGAATACCTATGTGTATAAAGCTGTTCTTATATTTCAACTATTAAATAAGCTACTGGATAATAGATATCAAGTATTTATTAGAATGAATGTCTTATGGATCTTTGAAAAGCACTGGACAGAAAGCCAACCAAAATCAGTGAGAAAAGGATGAACTATCAAACACCTATGCATAATCCCGAGATGATTAGTTATCCATATAGAAGAAAATAAAAGTGGATTCCTATTTCACATCATATAATAAATAAACTTGGGATGCATTAAAGACTTAATTATTAACAGCCAATTATTAAACTTTAGGAGAAAATATATGACATTAGGACAGGGAAAGATTTTTTTAAAAAATAAGTTACCAAAAGCAGAAATCACAGGTAAAAATGGAGTAAATTTTGCTACATTAAAATAAAAAAATTTCTGCTTGAAAAAGACCCCAATAAACACAGTTAAAAGACAAAGGTGAAAAGTTTAAGGAGATAACAGAAGAATATATTTGAAATATAAGTAACCAAAACAAAATAGTAACAAAATTGTATGATGAACTAATCAGCAAGAAAAAATCATACTGGGTAAAAGATATGATCAACAATTCACTAAAGAGGTATCACAGAAGGTCAATAAACAAGAAAATTATGCTCATTTCATTAGTAAAGGGAAATGCAAAGTAAACGATAATGTGATAACAGCTCATACTTATCCAAATAGCAAAAATTAGAAATTTGTCAATACTAAGTGTTTACTAGAATGTGGGAAAAAACTTTTATACTCTTACGTGGGAATGTAAATTGGTATAACCACTTTAAAGTATTTGCCGATACATGTTAAAAGATGAAGATTTATACACTTTATCATCCAGCCCATTTGTAGGTATTTTCCACTTGTAGAGAATCTTTCACATGTGTGCACTTAAGTACAATAATATTCATTGCATTATTTTTAGTAATAGCAAAAAATAAGAAACAATTTAATTGCCCTAACTCTCTTGTTAGAGAAGGGAAAAACAATGATGATATATTTATTCAATAGAACACTATACAGCAGTTTAAGTGACTGGACAAAATCCACATGTATTAATAATATAGATAAATCTTTAAAAATAATATTGAATGTAAAAAGAATACAAAAGAATATTTATGGTTAAATTTCTATAAAATTTTAAAATACACCAAATGCAATATGCTAGTTATATGTATATTAAGTTTCTGCAAAATTAAAAAAAAATTTTTTTTAACGTTTATTTATTTTTGAGACAGAGACAGACAGAGCATGAATGGGGGAGGGGCAGAGAGAGAGGGAGACGCAGAATCCGAAGCAGGCTCCAGGCTCTGAGCCATCAGCCAGAGCCCGACGCAGGGCTCGAACTCACGGACTGCGAGATTGTGACCTGAGTTGAAGTCAGACACTTAACCGACTGAGCCACCCAGGCGCCCCTGTAAAATTTTAAAATACACTGATTACATATAATATTCTATAGTAAAAATAATATTAATTATTGCTTACAGACACATATATGTTAAGTACATGAACATACTCATGGAAAGAAAAACACTTTCTAACTTCAGGGTATTAGTTACCTCCAGGGAGGGGTGGAAGGAGAGATTTTAATTCTGAGACATCATTTAAGACATTTGAAGCAAAATTAACGATATGAATGTCATAAAAGGGAAACAACTGTGGTTTAGGATTTTTAAGCTCACTGCTGCCTCTCACTGGCCCATTGACCTTCCACATGTTTCTTGAACTTTCTGGGGGACAGTATTAGGTCAGGGCTTCAAACATTTTTTAGTAGCGGAACGCTACATTCAAAGAAAATCTGAGGCTGCTTCACAGTGTGTAAAAAACCAAAACTGCTCAGGCAGAAACGAGAGGGCAGATCCAGGACAGATGCCAGAGCAGTTGTCCCCATTTCCCATCAACCTGCCCCCTCCACGCAGCCCCGAGATTGGCAGAGATTGCAGACCCCGAGATTGGGTGACCTCTAAGGCAGCTTCTCTTTCCTAGTCTCACTGGAGACAACCAATAGTTTATGTGTGTGTATGCATATATATGTATGTAAATATTCTGCATCCCCTTGAATAAACAAAATGCTTTAACCAGCTACCCCCAAATCTCCATGATTTAAGGCAATAATGGTTTACTTCTTGCTCATGTCCCAATCCAGTTTGGCCTTTGGGCCAGTAAAGGGAGTACTAGTCTTCTCCAGTAGCAATTAATCATCCCAACTTCCTTTAATCTAGTGGCTCTGCCAGTCCCTAGGGATTTGGGACCTCTGCCAAATGCTCTTTATGATGAACTAACAAAGAAAGGAATAGAGCATGGAAGATCTAGGGGGTTTTTAGGGACCAGGCTTGGAAATAATTTATATTACTTTTGTCCATATTTATTTGGCTAGATCTCTGTCATATGGCCCCACCTGACTACAAGGAAATGAAGTCAGGTGTCTGACCAGGACAAAAATGAAATGGGTTTGGTGAGCCCATAGCAATTTTTTTATATACACCAGACATGCTCTTACACCTTGCTCTTTTGACTTGACAACAAATTATAGAAAGTAACCATTTCAATGCATATACAGTTTCCTCGGCCTTTAAAAAAGTTATATAGTATTCAATTTTATGGATTACACCATAATTTATTTAACCAGTTCATGGTTTAATCATCCCCAACATTTTTTTTTCCAATTCTTTCATCTGCAATGAATGCTCCTGTCCTTGGGGCCATTCCATACATGTATAGGCATATCTGCAGGATGAATTCTTGGATGAGATATTGCTGAATCAAATGGTACGGACATTTAACATTTGAATATCTATTGCCAAATTACCCTATTAAGAGGATATACAAATTTATACTCCCACTGGCCATTTTATTGTTTAATCTTACTTGTGTAAAACATTTCTACTTTTCTCCATGGTTGAATGAATGTAGTTTAAATCCATCTCTACGTGGTCAAAGAGAGAAAGTGGTGGCAGAAAAGAAAGGTGGAAGTTGGAAGAAGGATTTTCTATAGACTTAGTGAGGAGGTGATTATCTTTATCCTGGCTTCATATCTATAACTACAGAGATAACCTTTGCTTAAAGAAGTGCATGCCAGCATTATCCCCATCATGACACAGAAAATGATTGTATCGGGTCAATGGGGGTAAACTGTAGGAAAATTAGGGTCCTGATGAGACTACTCAGGGCTGAAAGGATTAGACTTGGGCCTCTGACCATCCCTTAGCCCAAAGATGAAGGGACTGATATGTCATGGCACGCCTGCAACCCATCAACACAGCACCTGCATTAACCTCCTTCTCCATCCCTCAGGAGCCCTGCATTATCTATTGTTATTTCCCAAGTGTGTCTGGTGCCTTCTATCTAAAGCATAACTTAGAGCAGAGGAAAGGAAATGGACACCCTTGAGGTGTCTCTAGGTATGCCCCAAAGCTTCCTGCCCTGAGTGAGCCAAGTTTTCTTTGAAGTATCCTATTTATAGGAAAAGTTCATACAGATTTTTTTGAGATTTTTAATAAATCTTCATTTATTTTAATACTTGAAATGTTTCAAATCACTTGCTATTAAGTATAACCGAAACTCCAGGAAGCTGCCAATTTGCTCTGTGGCTTGGTGAACCCTGGCCCACTGCCCCCAGGGTAGACAAAGGAGCATGTTCTACATGGTGGTGCCCCATGGATAGGCTCCTATCCATCCTTTAAAGCCCAGCTTATATGCTGCTTGAACATCAAGCCTCCCTGCAGGGTCAGCCAGCCCAGAATGGTGTTTTGGTGTTTCTGTCCTAGAGAACTCTGAATTACAGCCTAGCCCCGTTCCTTTTACTGTGCTGGAATATCATCTTTCCTTCCTTTGACTATAGCCTTCATGGGTTCAGTATATCTATCAGTATATCTTTAAGTACTTTGTAGCAGAGACTTGTTAAAATTTTAATGAAAAAAAATCATTGAAAATGATTGAACACATTATTGTGTTAACCACTTCCACTTTTCCAAAGGAATCGGGAATTACCAAAATAGTAAAATCATATCTGAGTCCCAACTCTTCTTAAACATTCCTAAATCTTGCCCTAAGTAATTATGTTAGCCTGATGTTCCCTCAAAAACTACACATTTAGTTTGCCCATGCATATATGCCCAATTCTTAGTGATATCCCTGTCACACTGATTAACACTGAGTATGCCATTCATTTCTTCTCCTGTCTCTGGAAAATGAGGATAATTGCCTTTGCCAGCTACTACTCAGGAGATGTGAAAATAAAAAATTCAGTCCCTCAGTTGTGCTAGCCTGAAATTCATTTGCTTAATAGCTCATGTGGGTAGTGGCTACCATATTGGACAGTACAATTGTAGTCTATTTCCATTATCACAGGAAGTTCTGTTGGATGGGGCTGGCCTTTCTGCTTTATATCGTAAAAGACTAATGTCTTTAGCTGAAATATTTTTAGCTTTCTGTTTTTCCCACTCACTTGTCTTAGATGTTTTCCCCCTCACTATATATTGAAAAAATTTAATTGTTTGGGCCTTAGAAACAGTCTCACCTCTAAGGCCATGATTTGAACACAAAATCTGAGGAAAATGAAATGTGGAATCGCCATCTGGAGATTGGTGCAGCAGCAGATCTAGCCATTTCTGAGAAATTGTCTGGGTTTGGAGTTACTCCCAGAACTCTGATTTAGCAGTTCCTAAGCTTATAGCAAGTCTGAAAGGAACACAAATCTGTTTTGTATATACAAATAAATCCTCATATGCTGCATGCCATTCTCAGCCTGCCAGTTTCATCTGGCTGCTCCAGAAAATATAATTCAATAGTACATTAGTTAACCTGCATGCAGGGAATGGGGCATTCTGATTATTGAAATGTTCTGGTTGAGTGATTAACCTGATTTTTTCAGAAAAACTGCTGAGGCAAGGGATTTGCTGTCCAAAATGTTTGTGCCACTGTGTTTTTTTCTTCCAGATGATCACAGCTGCATTGCTTCCTTCCCCCAGCACTCAGAAATACATCTCTTTGCTAAAAACTTTCAAATATGCAATTGATATACTTTCAAAGAAGCCTCATAAAAATAGATCAATAATGGTGTATCAGATAATATTTGAAAAAAGAGCAAACTTAGAAGGATTCATAATTTCTTTGCCCAGATTTTACACAGCTGTAACCTTCAAGAGTTCCTAACAGCAGAGCAGTTTCTTCAAATAGTATAACCGGAAAATATGTATTCATATATTTTATTTTCTTTAGGGATAAGTACTTACAAGTGCTTACTAGATGTTAGGTAATGCTGCAAAGGCTTTACAAATTTTAATTGATTTAATTTTTATAACCACCTTAGAATTAGCTATCATCTTATTATCTTCCTTATATTTTATTTTTTTTATTATAAATGTTTATTTGTTTATTTTGAAAGTGAGCAAGCCTGGTAGGGGCAAAGAGAGAGGGAGCCAGAGAATCCCAAGCAGGTTCCAAGCTCAGCATAGAGACTGATGCAGGGCTCCATCCATGACTGTGAGATCATGACCTGAGCTGAAACCAAGAGTTGGATGCTTAACCGACTGAGCCACCCAAGCTTCCTATTATCTTCATTCTAAAGATGAAGAAACTGAGGCACAGAGAGCTATGAATGGCCCATAGTTGATCTACCTGAATGTTCATTGATACAAGATGTTATAACATCAATGGATGAATTAAGTTTCTGAGACCCGGCTGAGTCCCACCTACCCCTTCCCAAATGTTACATGAGTAGAATTGAGGGGCTATTATGGAAAAGGAGGAGGATCCAAAGTGCTAAAAGAACACAGAAGAGAGGCACCTGGGTGGCTCAGTCGATTAAGGTCAAGCGTCCGACTTGGGCTCAGATCATGATCTCACAGTTTGTGAGCTCCAGTCCTGCCTCGGGCCCTGTGCTGACAGCTCAGAGCCTGGAGCCTGCTTCATATTCTGTGTCTTTCCCTCTCTCCACCCCTCCCATGCTCATGCTCTGTCTCTCTCTGTCTCTCAATAATAAATAAACGTTAAAAATTTTTTTTTAAATAAAGGAAAAAAACACCTAAGAAACTAGGGAAATCAAAGTGGACTTCAGAGAAGAGTAGCTTCTGAGATCCAGCTCTAGAGATGAGTTAGAATTAAGGCAAAAAAAGGGAGGGGAAATTGGATATTATAATTGTGAAAACTATATGTGAAAGATTTTGATGAATATTGTAATGGTAAAAGGCCTTAGTGGTAAATAATGAACGACCTTGTGTATTTGGGGAATGGGGTAGAGAAAGAAGAAAATAAGTCTAAGTAAGACTTTAAAGATTAAAAGAGTTTCATCTTCAGATTTCCCAACAAATAGTAGGTTTAGATTCAAGAGTCTCTTTATTTCATTTCATTGTATTTGACACCAAATAAGTTTTTTTTTTTCTGGCCAACTTTATGTTAACACTTAAGTAAAAGCCAATAAACAAACACTAGAAAAATCCATTTTCACTTTCAAATATATTTTTATATAAAGTTTGGAAAATATTTTAAACTCTGGAATGGGATAAAGTAGGATAAACTAAGAGCAAACTTTTAAAAAATGTTTTATTTGGGGAAAGTTCAAATAAGTCCTTGTCAGAAGCTAAAATGCTTGAGCATTACCAGAAAATTTCTTTGACCAGAAAATAAATAAATATATATGTATAATAAAGATATTTATATATGAAGAATGGATAACTAATCAAAATCAATGGTAAGAGTTTTCTTTGCCTAGAAGGGTTTTATTGAATTGTTGTTGTTATTATTGCTAGCTATAGAATGGAGTATAGGTTGTACATTGAAAATGTTACTTCGTAGTTATATTGCATTTATGAGTTTCTGTTTGCATTTTTTCCAACTTTCATCTGTGCTAATTTAATAGCATGTTAATATATCTCATACAACCTTACCAAAGGTGACTATAACTGTATTTTTAAAGCACATTTTTAGTGACCCAAAGGATCATCTTTGTAATTATACTTTTATCTTTTCTGGCAGATGACATTTGATCCAGAAATCTTCTTCAATGTTTTACTGCCACCAATTATATTTCATGCAGGATATAGCCTGAAGAAGGTAAATATACAGTGGTTGTTTTCTTCTTTTATCATTTAGCAGAGAATTTTACCAGTGCTAATGAAAAAGCAATTATTTTATGGGTTTATTTATTTTGTAAGGATATCATTATCTTAGATACCTGTGATACAGATTCAAATCTGACATGCTTATAATTCTTCTAAATCTGATCTATACAATACACTAGCCATTGGGCACATGCAGCTATTAAGCCTTGAAATGTGGCTAGTCTGAATGAAGATATGCTTTAAGTATAAAATGGACATTGGATTTCAATGAACTTAAAAAAAGAACAAAAAATACCTCCATTATGTTTGATATTGATTTCATGTAGAAATGATAATGTTTCAGATATATTGGGTTAAATAAGACATATATTATCAAAATTCATTTTGCCTTTTTAAAAATTATTATAATGTGCCTACTAGAAAAATTTTAAATGACATGCATGGTTTGTATCATATTTCTATTGAACAATATCATTCTAGATGATTGTAACCAGAGTTAGCTATTAATTGGGATAGACGTTGGGCTTATCAATTAGGGTAAAAACTCAAGATACCTTGCTAATACTCAGCTGTTGATGCTCATAGAGAGGAAATCCAGTTTTGTTGCTTCTGTGCTTTCGCCTGACATTATTTAAGTATCACCTGAATGTGCACATTTCACAGGTTAGTAATTCCCTTGATAGTTTAAGTGCTAGCATCTCCTGTGCCGCAGATTGAGGCTCTGGCCTGTGTGGGTTTCAAGATGCAGAGGTAGTGCAGCTGCTTTTCTGCTCCCTGCTCCCCACCCCAGAGACTCCAGGGGCCTTCCTCCCTTTGGCCTGTCAGTGCCTGCAGCCAGGCGGCTTTTGCAGTACAGACCCTATTTTCTTGTGTACTCCAGGCTCCCTCTTGCTGTCACTTCTAACTGCTCAGCTCCCAACTACACAGCTGGAAGGGAGTTTTCCCAAGCCAACCTTTGAGAAGACTTAGAAGGCTGGTTTTACTCACCTCATCCTTCCTTATCCCCAGTCCTAATACTAGGCATCATTTGTGTGACTCATTAAAATAAATTGTTGTAGATGATTAAGGTTTTGTTTCATTGCATTCAGAAGAAATAGAAGTCAGATATCCAGTAAGTCAAAAGGCAATTAAAATATTTCAGGATAGTATTTTTAAAATATTAAAGGGGTTTCACTGGCAACAACATTTCCTAAAAACTTCATTTTCTGTTAATCATGCCAGAGTTCTACATGGACATTGGCCCAATCCTTTACTCTCTCTCTCAGGTCCAGCCAGTTCTGGCAGTCGTTTCTCTCATCTCTACCCTGTCATTTTCTAGATGCATTTTTCCTCCTTTCTTTGAGAAACCTCTGTCCTTTGCAGTGTAAATCAGTTCAACCTTATTTGTGCAATAAGGCCAGGAATTAAGGTTCCAAAACCAGAATTTGCCTAAACAGTGAGGGAAGAGAGGGCCTGTAAAAATGCATACATTTATTTTTATTTACTGTTACACTAAGAAAAAATATGTACATACTATATGAAATCTATTCTTTTCTCCCCAGAGACACTTTTTTCAAAACTTAGGATCTATTTTAACATATGCCTTCTTGGGAACTGCCATCTCCTGTATCGTCATAGGGTAAGTGACTTTTGGAGCTCAAGTTACAGGTGGCCGTGGGGCCAGTCATCTGTGGGAGGAATCTCACACTTCTGGACTCACATTGACAGGGTGAATTGTCTACCTTTTTCTGTATATCACATCTTTACACATTTTTCTGATTCCATTCCAAGGTGTATATATTTTCTGATTCCATTCCAAGCTTACAAGGCTACAAATCAAAGCAAACTGTAATCAGATTGCTGAATTTTCTCTGTGAGTATTGGACCTCTGATTTAGGGAATGTAGAGATCTTGGCTTGAGTTAAGTGAAGCACATTGCATTCCTTTATTTTTGCCTGAATAATTCAGGTAAGCACACTGCATTCTTTTTTCATCTTCTTTGCAGGACCCTACCTGTATTTGACAGAGTACAGTAGTAGCTATATGGCAAGGGTGTGCTTTCTAAGGGAAAATTTATAAGAGAGCAGTCTGAGACAGACATCTCCAAATATCAGCAGAATTTTTAATGCTGGGATGGCTTTTCATTTGATATACTCTAGAATGCTGCCTTGTTTTTTCCTCACTATATTTTATTGGTTATGTTACTAAGCCCCCAAGTCTAACTATATAGACTCTGGCTTACAGCTCATCATAAAGCAAAATATGATACAAAATGGTGAAGCCAATCCAATTCACTCATAATCCTATCCAATACATTAAATCTCCACTGCAAAAAACATGTCAGCTGCTATGACCGTGATGGTGTAGATGTCTGAAATTGTCTGATGGAGCCAACTCTACCCTTTAACTTTACTGCATACAGATGTTATAACCCTAATGCAAGAAACTGGAGCTAAAACACACACACTAATTACTTATCCAGCTCTTTCCTTGTGAAGTATTTAGTGTGTGTCACTGGAAGACTATGGAGGTATCATTACTTGGACCTGAAAGCAGGGGGCGTGGGTTATGTTGAGTCCTCTGTTAAATTTTTATTGATTCAAGCCTAGAACAATTCAGGCTACATTATATGAAAATGTCCAGCATAGTTAGAGAGATGAAGAAGCTAAAGATTTTAGCACCTGAAGGTGGAGATTTACAGGAATATAGATTGAGGAACTTCATTAAGTCTGGACACCTAAGAGATCTTTAAACTGTGACTAAGGGGCAAATATAGATTTTATCCTTCTCAAAGCATGTTTAGAGGAGAGTTGTTCTATTCTGTGGATAAGTCATAGCAGCTAATATTCAAATTTCAAAGCTGACAAGGGCCTTAGAGATTTGTGCAATTAAAGCCCCTATTCTGAAGATGAAAAAAGTAATATCTTAAAAGTCTAATTAGTTGTCTTATGAAGTAGGGCCATAGACAGGACAGAATCCAGACTTTGGCTTCTGACTCAGCAGGTCTTACTATCATCCCCTCCTTCTTTAGCAATTTCTCTTGGAATTCCTATACATTCCTCTACATTGTTCATATACATTGACAGAAGGCTCTGATATGTGTGGACTCTTAACAGTGTTCATCACTTTCTAGCAAAGATTGATGGTTAGCAGTTCTATAAAATGAGGATCTACAATGTATAATACATCTAAATCTAAGCTTATGGAAAATGTTGTTAAATTATGGAGTAGTCAGTTTTCATTATTACCCCATTTTCTTTGTCTAAGTGATTTTAAGTATATTTAAGTGTATGTATTTATATTATATGCTTTCACCATCATGAAAACTCTATAATCTCTTTTTCAAAAAGAACAACAATGTACTGTGTGTGTGTATATATATAATTGACTTTTCTAAAAAATTTCAGTTTAGGAGATCTGGTAAAATTCATTTATTGGAATTTATAACCTCTTCTGATTTTAAGGCTGCAATCAATGATTTGTGCTGGAAAGTGATTTGAATAAAAAAATACAGCTCCAGGGAAACTTTTAGAACCATGGGCTTTTGTTTGAACGAGGCATAATCTGAACAACAATTAGGGTTCCTTCTTAATTTTTTTTTAATGTTTACTTATTTTGAGAGAGAGAGAGAGAGTCAAAGTACAAATGGGGGAAAGGCAGAGAGAGAGGGAGACACAGAATCGGAAGTAGGCTCCAGGCTCTGAACTGTCAGCACAGAGCCCAACGCAGGGCTTGAACTCACGAACTGTGAGATCATGCCCTGAACCAAAGTTGGATGTTTAACCAACTGAGCTACCCAGGTGCCCCCAATTAGGGTTCCTTCTTAAGGTCTTATCCAGCAAGGGAAAGGAGCTTTAGCTTGAGGAGGACAAAGTCAAATTACATTTCAGGAAGGTCATTCTGGTGGTTATGTGAAGGAGAAATCTTAAAGCAGGGAAAAGATGGCAGCCAGGAGGCCATTTAAGAGGCAATTTTCATAAGTTAAATTGGAAGCGATGAGGGCCTGGCCTCAGACAGTGGCAGTACAGATGGACATGGAGTCATCAATATGTTGAAATCTTGAGAGATAATGGGGTAATCCAAGGCAAGTGTTAGGAGTGAGAAAGGAGGTTACCTGGGCAACAAAATTATCTGAAGAAAGGGAAGAGAAAACCACAAAGGACTAAGAAGTATTGGGAAGATATAGGAAGAAAACAAGCAGGACATGTGTCTGGAAGTCAAAGGAATAGGGAAAGGGAGGGTAGACAGTGTCTAATAATAGGAAGTCAGATGGGACAGCAATTGGAGTATCTAATGGATTAAACCTCTAGGAGGTGATAGATGACTTCACACTTGTCCTAAGGGCAGAAATAAAGAGAGTATTGGCAAGTCCAATTGTTTTGGGTGCTGTATGATAAGAAACAATTTATTTTTATGCTGTTGATCACCAGATACAATTTCAAAACTTCTGAAGGAAAGGCACAAACTTGAATTAAGACTTAACTGACACTTATATAATTTAGTGACTCTCATTATATGAGTGATTCAAATGTACACTCAAACCTTAGAAAATGACTGGTTATACTTTCCTGATAATCTAATAAGAACAACACAACAAACATTCATCAAGTACTTGATATGTAGTATGCCCTTTTTAAAAGTACTTTACATGGATTATTTAATTTAATCCTTAAAATAATCCTATTAAGTGGGTACTATTATTGCCCTCATTTAACATTTGAAACAGCTGAGGTTTAGAGAGCACACAGTGTAAGTAATAGAGCTGGCATTAGTAAGGAAATAGTTTGGTTCCAGAGTAAAATTCTTAATGCCAAAAATGTGCTTTACTTCTATTTATTATCATTAGTCAAAAATAAAATTTAAAATATTAAACTAAAAATAAAATTAAATGAACTAGTCAATATTCACTAACATGCCACCTGTTTCTTCATTAGTCCCACAGGAGTTCTCACAGATATGACAGATTTTTAGTTGGGAATCCCATTCAAAAGGAATTCACATTTTTAAGAGGAAGGAAGAATGCCTAGGTTTATGCATATATACAGACTTGCATGAAATGGGCAGAAAGAGAGATTTAGGACAGTCATAGATTGGACTCTGAGAATAATTTCATAGAAGAGATAGATTCTGAGGAGTCATTTAATGGTGAGGGATGAGGTACCTGGCTTCTCCATGCCATCAAATACATTAGTCCTGGTGGGTGTAGGGAGTAAGTATTACATAAGATTCAAAGTTGGAGGGCATATTTCATAGAGTTGTGCAAGAGAGGGTGGGAACTGAAATGCTAGAGAGTCAGCTGCCACAGGACAATGAAGTCTGGGATCAGAAATTTATGAGAATGTAAATTCTATGAAGAGTGATTATGGGCCATGAATGAAAACTGAGCTGTTGGACCATGGTCTTATGTAGATAATGACTGGATCTAATCAAACTACAGGTTGGTTTTAGATGGACTCAGATGCTTTATGGGAATTGGTATCACTGAATCCATGTGAGTGAGAAGAATTCTTAATTAAGTTTATTAATTCATGTTTCAGAAATTAGATGTAAACCATCTTTTATATTTATGAGAAAGTTTAATACATCTATTCTGCAGTAAAATCAGAGAAACTTAAAAAAATAATTTTAATTTTTTTAATGTTCTTAAAGAATTGAACCACCTTTTATAGTCCTTTCCTCATCTTATCATATAAGAAAAATCTTAAATACACCTCTGTTTTTGAATAAACCCCATGTATTTGGAATCATTCTCTGTTCATCTCCTTCATTTTTAGAGACTATTCCTTTGTCTTTGGCCCTATGTCTCTACCCTTATGTATGATACAGATGTATCATCACAATGACAACCTACCTAATGCTTTCTGTCAGCACATACATTTTGTCCTTAGAATTCTTTGGTTTCCATGAAGTGCTTCCTTAAGAATAATAAAAGTAATACTCTTTTAGTTTTTCTGTTAGTGAGGAATTAAAACAAATTCCATAATTTCAAAAATATTGGGAGAAAGGGACATGGATCTAAATGTGAAGAATGGGGTGTTAATTTTAAAAATAGCTTACTTTTTAAAATCTCATCCCGTGTGCCTTTGCTTTCTATAGACACTGTCTCATTTTATTCCCATAGTGCTCCTGTGAGATAGGTACTGTTATTATTCTTATTTTACATAGAAGGATGCTGAAGTTGAGATTTGCACAAGATTGCCCGATAAGTAAATGGTAGTAAATGGCGGAGTCAGTCTGACTTCAAAACACTCTTAGAATCTTATCCTGCTCTTTTTCCTAATATGATACTTTATATTTCTCTAGTGTTTTGCAATTAATAACTATATCTGTCAGACAAACCAGGCCCTCAATAATTTCACATTCTTACATTTATCACAATAGCTAACAATTATGAAAAATCTGAATATTTAAGAATAAGCTATAAATGCAAAGTAGAAATGATACCTGTGTTTTCCTAATGCAAGTGGTTGAAGGGATGATATTATTCATTTAACTTGTTTAGAATTCCTGGACTCTGGGTAACTCACTCTAGAAAACCTGTATTCATAAATGTGAGGATGTGTCTATTATTCTTATCAACATTCCTCTGAAGTATTGGTTTTCTTGTTGGGCTTCTTATATGCACACCACAGAAGCTGTGCCTGACACTCTGTCCACCTGCCCATCAGGCATATGGGTGAAGGGGCCTTGTGGAAGGTCTTGCTCCACCTTCTGGTGTCATCATGCCTGCTGACCTGGGGATCTTTAGGCCTAAGTGCCCTTAGCACTGGTTCTGGAATTGCTGCTCTTTTCTTTTCTTTTTCTTTCTTTCTTTCTTTTTTTTTTTTTTTTTTTTTTTTGTTTAAGTTTATTTATTTTGGGAAGGGGGGTAGGGGCAGAGAGAGAAGGAGAGAGAGAATCCCAAGCAGGCTCTACATTCAGCATAGAGCTCAAAACCAGGCTTGATCTCATGACTGTGAGATCATGACTTGATCTGAAATCAAGAGTCAGATGCTTAACCAACTGAGCCACCCAGGCCCCCCACTGCTACTCTTTTCTTGACTAGGATAAATTATGATGAGTGAGTATTCTCAAAATGCTGACTCCTAAATCTGGAAGATGGAACACATTTATTAGTCTCAAATCAAAACCTGAAGAAGTGTAGTTCCTAGATGGAGGCCAAGCCATACCTCAGTTCCTTGAAGTCTAGCCCTGGAAAGAGAATGACTCAGAGGAGAGTTCTTAATCCAGAAAACACAGCTCCTGAAATGGTGTAGAAGGACTTTAGGGAGGCAATGAACCCCTTTAAACTCTCCACAAATTTTTCATGCAAGAGAGTCCACATAGATTTCACTGTTTTCTCAGATTTCCTAGGGAACTGCAATCTACAAATACAAAAAACTAGTATGTTTTTCAAGAGCCTGAGCAGAGATAGTTGGGACAGGAAGGATTTTATATATATCCATATTTAATTAGAGCTGAAGAAGCCTCTAGGCTGCATTCAGGGTGGTCATAAAGTCTAGAAATATGCACGCTATTATTTTATCATTATAATAACAGTAAACCAGTTATTATGTGTTTGTGTGTGTTCCTAGACTTGGTATATATATACACACACACACCTAAGAGTGGAAGTGCCAGATGATAGAGTCTACAAATGAACATTCATTTTTACAAAATAATTTAGATCATTTTCCAAAGTGGTTGTGCATTTTTTCCGGTTAATTTTTGAGCAATCTAATAGTAGTAAAATTATATTGTATTTATACCTCCCTGATTCTTAGTGAAGTTGATTATAGTTTCATATGATACCTATTCAAGTTTTTTCTCCATTTTCCTGCTGAGTTGTTTTGTCATATTTCATTAAGTTACCACATTTCTTTATATGTTTAATATTTCATTGATTTGCCCTGTTTATATGTTAATCCATATTCAGCTATATATGTTGCATATATCTTCTCCTGGTTTTTGTTGTCTTGTGCTTTTACTTTGCTCATGATGTATTTTTTTTAATGTTTATTTTTGAGAGACAGAGTATGAGTGGGAGTGGAGCAGAGTGGGGGTGGAGACACAGAATCTGAAGCAGGCTTCAGGCTCTGAGCTGTCAGCACAGAGCCCGATGTAGGGGTTCGAACCCACAAACTGTGACATCATGACCTGAGCTGAAGTTGGACGCTTAACCAACTGAGCCACCCACGTGACCCTGTTCATGATGTCTTTTATTGAACAGCAGTTCTGTGGGCACCTGGGTGGCTCAGTTGGTTGAGCATCTGACTCTTGATTTCAGCTCAGGTCATGATTCCAGGGTCATGGATCAAGACCTGCATCAGGCTCCATGCTTAGCTTAAGATTCTCTCTCTTTCTCTCTCTCTCCACCCCCCGCCGCTTCCCCACTTGTTTGTTCTCTCTTTCTCTAAAATAAACATTAAAAAAAGAGGTTCTTAAATTTAATATAGTCAAATTTATTATTTTTTTCTTTTATGGTTAGCATTTTGTGTTTTTGTGTTTTGTTTAATAAATCTTTCCTACTCCAGAATCAGAAACCTATTTTCTTCTAAAGTGTTTTAAGTTTTGCCTTTTACTGTAAGTTCATTTTCTAGAACTGATTTTTTGTATATGCTACAAAATAGACAACCAACTTTTCTCCCTCAGATGCATAACGAATTATTCTCACATCACTTATTGTCTAGTTCTACTGTTCCCCAGGATCTACTATGTTTTCTGTACTATGTACTGGGGTTTCTGTTTCTACACCCTTAATTCTATTTTATTGGTCTATAATCCATCTCTGCCCCAATATATCACTTTCTTAATTGCTACAGCTTCATTATAAGTCTTTGTATCTTAACAGGATAAGGCAATAAAGATACTCTTCTTCAGGATTACCTGTTATTACTTTTTAACTTTTATAAGTTTACTCCAATGTATATGAGTATATAATTTTAAAATTTATTATTATATTCTTATATACTTTGTACATGTTGGTATGCCTTATAACTCTGTTTCTTAGTATTTTCCTTAGGGACCCACTTGCATATGTATACTAGGAGACATGTATAAAAATATTTGTAGCAGCATTGTTCACATTAGCAAAAACTTGGGAACAACTTACTTTTCATTAAAAGAAGAATGGGTAGGTTCCTGGGTGATTCAGTCGATTGAGTGTCTTTCTTTGGCTCAGGTCATGATCTCCTGGTTTGTGAGTTCGAGCCCCACATCAGGCTCTCTGCTGTCAGCACAGAGCCTGCTTCAGATTCTCTGTCTCCCTCTCTCTGCCCCTCCCCTGCTTGTGCTCTCTCTCAAAAATAAATAAAAAAAAAACATTAAAAAAAAAAGGAGAGTGGGCAAGTAAATTTGTATAACGTGATATTACCCAGCTGTAAAAAAACTATGAAATAGGGGTGCCTGGTTGGCTCAGTAGGTTAAGCATCTGACTTTGGCTCAGGTCATTATCTCACAGTTTGTGAGTTCGAGGCCTACATCAGTTTCTGTGCTGACAGCTGGAGCCTGCTTTGGATTCTGTGTCTCCCTCTGTCTCTCTGCCCCTCTCCCACTCACGGTCTATCTCTCTCTGTCTCTCTAAAATGAATAAACATTAAGAAATTTAAAAAAAAGGATGAAACAAAGTTGCTTATGACAGTGTGGATGAACTCAGAAACTTCATGTAAGATCAATAAATCAAGTCCCAAGACTTTATGTAGCATGACAACATTTATAAATGACCAAGATTAATCAGTATTGTTTAAGCATGCATGATTCTGTGTGAGAAGGCATATATGCATATGTGTAGTAAGGAGGGGGAATTAAAAGACATAATTCAGGGAAGTGGTAATTTCTGGGGGAGAGGGAAAAGAATGAGATAGAAAGAAACACATAGAAGAGATAGGTTATGGGTAATATTCTGGCTCTTGGAGTGGAGTGTGTTTGCAGGTATTCAATATAACTTGCATATATTTTCAATATATTCTCTTGCATGTATCAATTATGTTAAAAAGAAAATAAAAGAGTGAACAAGTGGAAAACTCTGCTTGATTATACTGCTTACTTCCATTTCTGGGAAACTCTGATTCTTTTATTGTTTCTCTTTGTGTATTTTAATAAGAACAACTCAGTTTGGCAGGCAGTAGCAGGGAGGCAAAAGTGCCAAGAGTGTATCTGCCAGTATCCCCCTGGTTAATGCTTATCAACCACAAAGTCCTATGTTTCTCCTCTCTTCTCTCTTCTGTACTCCACCTCTCTCTTCCTTCTCCTCTGTCTCTTCTCCTGCCTCCCAAACATGTTTTTCTCACCATCCCATGAGACAGTGTCTGGGCTGCTGCTCTCTGAGACTCCATTTGCAGTAGGCTGCAAAACAGCAGAGCTCGGGGAGGCTGTGTTGAGTCAGACTGGAAGGCCCCATGCCTCCTCTGTGCATTCATTTATTCTCTGGATTTGGAGCTGGCACAGTAATAGCTGTCACTGGTGTCAAAGAGAAAAATAAATATACTGCTGCCCTGACACAGCCAAATAGGAAAAAATAATCTCTAATCTGTCAAGTATAGCCTGAGCTGCTTAGCAGTGTGGTTTCTCATATCCATATCACAGCATGCATAGGCTGTATTTCTGGCAGCAGAGAGGAGAGTGAAGTTTTTGACGAAAAGAAACAAAAGGTAGGACAGAAGGACTGTGGAGAACATCAGAAAAGTAGCTTGGAGGTAAAGGAGTTAGTTGTCAGAGCCATATGGATCTTTGTGTTAGTCACCAATCCAGTTCTTCTATTACACCCTTAGAAGATGTCAAGGATAAGAATGACAGAACAGGCCAGAGAAAAATAAACTGTGAAAGAATCAAAGAGGAAAGAAAATAAAACCTAACTCCAAATTAGGAAGAGAAATGTTGAATGCCATGTAGAAGGAAAAAAAAACCCAACATGTTAGTTGTTGGTGTGAAATAAGAAATGGCTACTGACGAAAGAAAAATGTATAATAGTGGAAATATATTCTTTCTGAAAAAGAATATATCTGAGAAGTCTCATTATTAAGCAATCCATACTAAAAGATTCTGCCTATAGGATTCCTTTTAAATGAAATATTCAAGTCTTGGAATTACCCAGTTTACAGTCATTCTTCAATGACTCAAGCACAGATTCAAACATTTTCCTTAATATGTCCAAACTCTGATCAAAGAGCTCAGCTTTTATACACACACCACCACCACCCACCACCACTACCACCACACCTCATTTGGATAAAAGATAAAAAAAATAAGGGAAGTATATCTGTTGCCTATTGCTTTGTAACAAACCACTCCCCAAACTTAGTGGCTCAATACAACCATTTTATTCATAATTTTGTGGCTCAACCGTTTAGGTTGGATTCAGCTGGGCACTTCTGTGGTTCTCATCTGGGGTCTTTCATGTGATCACAGTCATCTAGGGCTTGACTAGAATTGGTTGGTCTAAGATGGGTTCATTCAAATGTCTGGTGGCTGATTCTGACTATTGGCTGGTTGGTCTGGTGACTCACCTCTGTTCTGTGTACCCTCTCATCTCCCAGTAGGCTAGCCCTGGCTTTTTCCCATGATGGTCTCAGGGAAGCATTTCAAGATGATAGGAACAGAAATGCAAGACTTCTTAAGGCCCAGACCCAGAAGTCACACAATATCACTTTCACCATGTTGTATTGGTCAGATTATCACAAGAGCAGGCGAGATTCAAGACATGTGGAAATAGGCTTCAGCTCTTGATGGAAGGTCTGATGAAGTCACATCACAAAGGTGTATGCATATAGGGATGGGAAGAATTATTGTGGTCATATTTGCAAATAAAGTGCCACAGGAAGTAATTATAAAATATCTTCAGAGATTTCAAAGCAAGAGATTATACTAGCAAATGGGATTCAGAACCTGGAATAAAACCTGTGGCTACAAAAGGAAAACATGATGGAAAATCAAGTCAACTATAGAAGTCCTAACTTATTGGCTTCCTCTATTTATTAGACTTCCTGATATTCCAGAACCAGTAAGAATGAATTCCTAGCCTGATGACTTAAATGACTTACTAAGAAGTATCTTATAATACTCTATGTTTGGATATAATTTTTTTATGGAAAGATATATGTATAAATCTCACAAAAGAGGGGCGCCTGGGTGGCTCAGTCGGTTAAGCGGACGACTTCGGCTCAGGTTATGATCTCGCGGTCCGTGAGTTCGAGACCCGCATCGGGCTCTGTGCTGACAGCTCAGAGCCTGGAGCCTGTTTCAGATTCTGTGTCTCCCTCTCTCTGACCCTCCCCCATTAATGCTCTGTCTCTCTGTCTCAAAAATAAATAAACGTTAAAAAAATTAAAAAAAAAATAAATCTCACAAAAGATAAGGTAGAGAGCATGGCTCACTAAGATTTTATGTTATTAAAGCAGAGGACATTCCTGGAAAATTGGCCCTTGATCAGCTAAAGCTGGCAATTATGGAGAAGTTTTATTTAATTTGAGAACTTCAGTTGCTCTTTTTACCACCAGTGATGCAGAGAATGTGGAGGTGGAAGTGTGGCCATATCAGCTATAAATGCAACGGCATCTCTGCTGAGGGGTTTTCTTCCATAGCTACACTTCCCTTGTCAAAGGCTGTCAGGGTCAAGTCAGGTTTACATCTACATTCATCTGGCTGACGATGGTGCTTTGGGAATGGAGATAGCTTTGGAGATGGCAAAAGCTTGGTCTTGGCAGCTTATTCACTTTGCTTGAACAGTTTAAGAAGAAATAAGGTTAAGGAAGTATGCCACATGGATTTTATTGTGTGGAGGGGGGATTTATTCCAGGGTCTTGAAGAGTTTCTTAAAAATGGAAGCCCCATGAATTCTTCACCAAGCTATAGACTACATTACCCAAACTGTTGAACTTATCTGTATGTTCTTCCATATTCTCCACTCTATCCCATCCCCAGGGGTAAATCTTATCCTGAATTTTATTTATAGTTTTCCCATGTTATATATTTTTTATAAAAAATAGTACCATACTCTCTGTTGTCATGGTTTTTCTAAACTTTGATTCTTTGTGCACTCATGTTTTTTCTAAAATTCACCAATGTTATGGTTTTCAGCAATAATTCATTCACTTTTATTGATCATATGCAAATACGTGAATTTTCCACACTGTACCTATTCTCCTATGAACAGAATTGCTTGTCCAAGAACCCTGGGGCCCATGTAAAAGATTCTTTAAGCAGTGAACCTGGAGTGGGATGTGCAATATCAAATTGTTTTTCCAAGTGGTATCCCCACCAGTAGGTGTGTTTCCATCGCACCACATCCTCATTAATGCTTACCATTGTCAGATTTCTTCATGATCAGTTTCTCTAGTGCTGTGACAATACCACACTATTTTAATTATTAATGCCTTTTAGCAATTAACTCTTGATATCTAATAGGATAAATATTACCACCTCCCCTACATTATTCTTTATAAGTATCATAACTATTTGGATCTTTTTCTTTTATTGTAAAAAATTTAGAACCATCTTATCTAAGTTTTTGACTCACTGTGTTTGTATTTTGATTAGAACTACATCAAATCCAGAGATGAGTTTAGGGAAAACTAACATATATATGATACTGTTTTTTTGTTCTTAAATCTGATACGTCTTTTTTATGTTTTCTTTAAGTCTTTCAATAAAGATTGAAGTCTTCACTCTAAGAATCAGGCACAACTTTTATTCAATTTAGTCCTAAGAATGTTGTATTATATTATAAGTAGTTTCATTTTCAACATTTTATTTTCTGAGTGTTGCAATTTAGCAGTCTTTTTTTTAAATTTTTTTTTAACGTTTTATTTATTTTTGAGACAGTGAGAGACAGAACATGAACAGGGGAGGGTCAGAGAGAGGGAGACACAGAATCTGAAACAGGCTCCAGGCTCTGAGCTGTCAGCACAGAGCCCGACGCGGGGCTCGAACTCACGGACCGAGAGATCATGACCTGAGCCGAAGTCGGCCGCTTAACCAACTGAGCCACCCAGGCGCCCCTAGCAGTCTTGATGAGTAAGAAAATGGCCCAGTTCCAGCTAGCCTAGAGCTTATAGTCTATGAGGGAGGCAAACATTCATGAAGGAGTCACACAAACACACAGAAAAGCACAACTTCAGTGAGTATGAACAAGAAGTAAATGGTACAAAGAGATCATAATAGATGTGGAGCATCTGCTTGAGGGTTGAGTCTGGTGTGATAAGAACTATGATGAGGTAGGTGGAAGAGGCTGTGGGAGCACACTGAGGGGGTCAGAAGAGGCTTCTGAAGAAATGATTGCTAACCTGAGATCTTATATTGATTTCAAAGGAGGTAGCTAGGCAAAAATCTGGGAGAAACCATTTCAGGCAGAGAGGATAGAATGTGCCTCTTGTCTAGGGAGGCCAGAGCATGGACAGGTAATAGTAGGAGATAAAGATGGTGGAGGGGGAAGTCAGCCCAGGGACTTGAAACCTTTATTCAGGAATTTGGACATCATTCTATAGGCTGTGGAGTGCTAAATGGGGGAGATATACTTTTAAAAGGTCACTCTTACTAGAATATAAAAATGGATGAGAGGGGGTCAAGGCAAGATGCAACAGAGCAGTTAGGAGGAGATATTAGTTTAAAACCAGAGACTGTTTGGTTGGATCTGAGAGAAGATTGGGAGATGGAACTGACAAAGCATGGATGTTGAACAGATTAGAGAAATAAAGGCCAGTCTAAGTGGCTATCAATTTTTTTTTTTTGCTTTAACCATAAGCTCACTGTGCATTTGACTGTCAAATCTAGTATAGTTTGGACTTCATGTGCTATTGCCTTCCATCCTTGTCTTATGTTCCCTAGTAGATTTAACCTCTTAGTTATCATGCCCTCACCTTTAGTAAGAGTCAATAAGAGTTAATGTGTTGCTAAGTGAATCAATGAATTAATGAAAAGATTTAAGAAATATATATCTTTTCACTGACAAGTGGTTAATAGAAACAACAAAAGTTACAACAAGAGCTAGCATTTTAAAATCTATTTTCTATGTTCCTGGCCTTGAACTTACTATCCTGCATTTATTATATCATGTAATCTTCACAACAAAGAATAGAAATAGATACTTCTATTATTCCCTTCATTTAACTGAGAAGTCTGAAGCTCAGATTGCTTAAGTAACTTCCAGGGTGTGACAGACTCCAGAGCTTGTGTGCTATACTCAGCATTGCAACTTAAATTGCATCCTTGGACATGCATGCAGGAGCATCAGTAGCACCTGGAGAAATGTAGAAATTGTTAGAAATGTAGTCTTAGGTCTCACCCCAGACCTCTTGAATCCTAATCTGCATATTAACAAAACCCCTAGGTGAATTTGCTATGCTACACTCCCAAACTGGTAGAGAGATTTAATACTTTACTTAGGATTTAGTAAGGACAGACTTACTTACAAGAATCAAGATAACTTTAAATTGCATTTAGTCCATATTATTCAAGCATCTTTGAAACTAAACCACATCAATTAATTTTACAGTTTATATCCACCAGATTTATATGGTAATCTGTGCCTGTGCACATGTCTGGGTCAAATATTGTATGTGTATTATGTAGAAGATAGTTAGTAGAATACTGTTAGGCACACAGAGCCATCACAGTGAGAAATTCCCAATGTTCTGGTCTAAGGATTTTAGCACTACCAGTGTGGGAGGTGCTCAAACTGATTTAGCAATTACACTCTGGTGTCATTAAAATGAAATGGCCCCAATAAAAGGAATAGAAGTCAATCTTAACTACAGTTCTGAGATGCTTTATTGCTCTATTTCTCCCTTACTTACTAATTCCCACTGCATGAGAGGTAGCTATAAAGGTTTCCAAAAGGCAAGCTACATTATCAACAGAATCATGAATATGAATGATGACATCATGGTTTGAGCTTCAGTGAGCAAGTGTAATCTTGAAGGTCATTGCTACTGGATGATAGTACCTACAATCTTTATATTCATATGATTCTTGACTATTTTTCCTGTGGTTGCATTTCCTTTCACCAATTTGTAAGTGTGATTTTAACATCTATATGAATTTGACCTGATTTTGACTGGATTTTTTTTTTTTTGGAACCTCTGTTCCAGTACTTTGTGAAGTAGATTACGCAAACTTTTCCTTATATCACTTGGTCCCCTCTTTAAAAAAGTTCTACAATTACAAGAAGTATTGACTATAGTGATGACAATTCCTTGCATTTATTGAGTTTTTACTTTGTGCCATTCATTACCATGTGCTTTATTTTGCATTAAGCTCATTCATTAGCCCAACTCCTCATTAAAATTTTTCTTATCATAATAATATATTCATATGCATAATAAAATTTACCACATTTTCTTTATTAAAACCATTTCTTATTTTTCTTTAGAATGCTAAAGAGTTTAGCAAAACATTTTCATAAGTATTCTTATTTATAGCATCAACTCTTACTGAATATTTTGTTAATTTATAGTAGAAGCTTAGGGTTCTTAAGAAAGAATGTCCACAAAGACAAAGAGTGAATCCTAATGTAAACTATGGGCTTTAATTAATAATGATGTATCAATATTGGCTAACAATTGGAGAAACTGGGGGTTGGGAGTGAGGAATTATATGGGTACGTATTTTGAGATTTTGAGAACTTTCCACTTAATCTTTATGTGAATTGAATCTACTCAAAAAATAAAATCTGTTATTAAAAAAAAAAAAGAAAAGAATGCCTACATGATAAGTCTTTAACACAACCTCTTTCTTTGATGGCAAATAGACTGTACCAGATATTTTCTATATCCCCAGTGGTCTAATACTGGGTGAAAACTAGAGATTTTTAGTTCTTCCTTAAACCTAGGATTCTCCTGAATTCCCAAAGTCCACCGGGCCTATATCAGTGGTAGTACCTTGGTTGACCAGTTTGGCAATGGCTCTACTACACTTCATCTCTATAACTGTATCAGGGGTCTGAAGAATAGCACGAGGAGCTGGACTCTTATGGCTAGAGGGAAACTTCCTCTGGTTAGCCTTACCTGTATGGTGGCCTCCTTCTTAATCCCTTAACATAGGTGTTGTGAGACCAAAACTTTCTTAGTTGCCCAAGTTAAACTTTATTTCTTCTATTTTACAGAATAGATATTAGCCCTCTTGAAGGCCTTGCCTGTTCTCTTTAATTGTCCAAACTATCCTATTGACAAAGTCATGATTGAATAAGAGCTTTTCTTGAAAAGATCATAATGTATTGTCAAATTAGTTGACCATGATTCAATAATCACATTTCTCACAATCGTTTTCTCCATTGCCATGATAATAATGGCTTCTAGCATATGTAGATAAATTGCTTACATGATTATCAAAGTGGTGCTTTTAATTTGTAACAAAAAGGGTATTTATTCTAGATTACAAATTTAAGGCCTCTACAGAAATCAATACCCTGATTACTTGATAAGTTACCCACTGTGCTTCACAGGGCTAAATACAATTACAATCTTATCCCAGCAGAGAGAAATTAAGAATGTAGGAAAAGGTAAACATGATCCTCTAAGAGTGGAAAGTAAATGGAGACTCATTTTGAAGAATGAAAGTGGTTACTATGGATGTCCCATGCTTTAGGAAAGAATTTCAGAATGGCCTGTTTATATAAGAAGGATACTCTAGTGTTAGAAATATAGGCAAAATATACTATTTTCACAGTTCTTCCTCCTCAGCACAAAGTGTTTTCATTTGCATTTCATTAAGTATATAAGGTAGGTAACCACAGAAATTATCCTATTTAATGGATAAGAAAACTGAGTGTTGAAGAAGTTAAATTACTTTCTCATGTACTGTTCATTAGTATTTGTCAAAACTGGGCATGGTATCTATTTTTTTCTACTTCCTAGATCTCTGCAAATGCTTTTCATAATCATCCTTTGAAACCTATAGTCTTTTTAAGCACTCAATACAACAAGTGATGTTTGAGACTTATGATAAATGAGATAAATAATAACGATAAATGAGATAAATAAATAAATAAATAATAATAAATAAATAATAATAAATAATAAATGAATAAATAAATAGGTATGTTACCTATACTGTATATATACACCTAAACATACCAACACACACACATAAACATACCACTTTCAATTTTTAATGAACTGTTTTTCTACATCTATTATTTCAGTTGCACATCAAGTCAGCTGCAATATGAGATTTCCCCCAAACACATCCCTGAGCCAGATCTACTAGAAATGAATATAAATCCAGTGAAATTGTTTAGGGACACTGGAAGTATAGCTTGATGTCACTGTAAGAGCACTACACTGGTAATAGTGCTATGTTCACAGAAGTTTGGAAAACTGTATTTAGGTAATCTGTAGAGGAAATTACATACACAGAGCCTGCAAGTCAACCAGCATTAACTCACTCAATTGCAGCCCAAATTATACTTTTTGGGAGTTGTGTCTCTAATCTTTTCTTAGACTCAACTGATCTATTACTTCGATTGATGTGCAGTTCAGCCTGGCTACTTCCAAAGAATAACTTTTTGTAAGGAAATTGGTTTTCCTGTTGGACAAAAAAAAAGTACAGAAGTCTCCCCAAAGATTTTTCTCTTTTGCCTTCTAAACTTAACTAACTTTCCATATATCCGATTAGGAAAATATAGCTATTTTTAAAGATATTTTCTTATGTACATTTCTAAGCCTCCTTTTTCTCTTCTTTTCTGCCCCCCAAATGGATAAGTTTACAAGGGACATACTTAGGCATTAATATATAGTTCCAAAAGTCTTTTCTTATTCCATTTCTCCCATATTGAAGAATTTCAGTATTCAGTGACAGTTATGAGATCTTTGTTTTAAAGTTTCACAAGATGATAGGGACTTTACATAAACCTTGAGTTGTTCATATCTATTTAGATGATACTTTGAAACATGGTTTAAATAGTGTTAGTACTCTTCAGACAATGTAATTAGGACACATCAAGTGTTTTACAACTTTGCTATAAGAGGAAAGGCCATTAAAATAATCCTATTGGAAGTGCTGTCTACAGACCTGAGATGCTCTATACATTAAGCACTACAAGATAGGGAGGAATATGTACAAAAACTCGAAATAAGCATTTAGCCATGTCCTCAGTGCTTTAAGAGAATCCTTTTGTATCTGCTTAATTTAATTATAAAATATCTGGGCTTGTATTTTACATAATGTAAAAATACCATTTATCCAGCATTTCATTTTTATTATATTTTATAAAAGTATCAGTGACAATAGTTTGGAAATAATAGTAGTATAAATTAGTTAATTACTGTTTCTTCATCACAGGGAGTTTGAGAAGTAGTACTCAGGGAGGTCAATTCAAAGATATTTTTCATTGTAGGGGCATTTCATACAGAAAAAGAAAATGGTTAGAAAATCGTTTTTAAGTTGTGGTTTTTTAAAAAAATGGTTTTTAAGTTGTGGTTAAAGTTCACTAGGTAGATAATTAGTTTCTCAGAACAAATCCTGATTTCATTAAAGTTCATCAGAAAATTAAGCATTTTTAAGGGATGGCGTTTTTGAGTTTTTTTCTAGAAGATGCTTTATTTAAAAAAAACTTCTGACTCAAATAACTTTGCTTCAGATTTTCTTTTATTGGAGCCAGGGAGAAGAAGGAAGCAATTCAGTTGGATACTTGAAATCTGGGTTAACTACATTCTTTCCTGTCTTGAGTTTTCCATATGGAGTACGTTGGTTTGAGGCAGCTGAGCTTCAAGTAACTCTGATTGTCCAGTTTTCAGTGAAAATAGATGTTTTCCAGGAAGGCCCCAATAGAGTTGAGCTTCAGGCATGATCTCTGTGATGGGTGCACCAACACCAGCCTGGCATGTCTGAGAGATAGCCAGGGAAAAGACGACAAAAATGCCCGTTAGTGGCATCCTCGGTACCTGCAAAAAACTAAATTAATTTTTCACCAGATAGATATTAAGTTCCTAAACGTGGTGAGTTGCTTTCCCAAAAGATAATTTTTATATCGAGGACATATTTTAATACTCCTTAAGTGATTTTATAAAATTCTTATAATGGGAGGTGTTCACAGTTGGCAATATTTCTAAAATAACAAACTTATGTGGGATAGATTTTCCTTAGTTGAGGCAGCATTCCTACCATGGTGTGAAATTCATTCATTTTGAAAGGGAAATAAAATGTTGCTTTCAGAGATTTCTTACGATTGAAAAGAATTCTGATCTAGAAAAATACCCCCCCCCCACTTTATAGATTCTCTCAGAGTTTTTTTATTTTTTATTTATTTTTTTGTCTTTTTTTTTAATGTTTATTCATTTTTGGGAGAGAGAGAGAGACACAGAGTGTGAGTGGGGAGGTTCAGAGAGAGAGGGAGACACAGAATCTGAAGCAGGCTCCACGTTCCATGCACTTAGCCCAGAGCCCGATGCGGGACTCCAACCCATGAACTATGAGATCATGACCTGAGCTGAAGTCAGACACTTAACCGACTGAGCCACCCAGGCGCCCCTCAGAGTTTTTTATTTTAATATCTAACAATATTTATGATACCTTTTGTTTTATTAATTTGAATTTTAGTCTTTTTTGCTCTTTTTACATAGTTTATAAAAATCCATGAGTCTGTAGATGTTATAGTTATGAAAAATAGCTCTTATATATTATAATTATATAATATATAAATATTATATATATTTTAAATGACATATTGCCTGTTCTATCCCTTTTAAAAGGTGGGGGGAGAAAATATAACAAATTATATTCCTTAGAATAGAAAAGTTGACTTTATAATGCTTTAGGGTTCATTTTCAACACCTTCCTTACTGTTCAGATTTCACGCTTTGTCACTAGTCTACAGCTCCACTGTGTAAGTCCATTAAATCACTATAAAGAGCATTTCATACTAGGGGGAAAATGCCCCTAACAAAATTTGGTATGAATAGAGAGAGGGAAAATTCCACTGGCACAAAGACTAAAAGGACTTTTAATAATTGTCTTTATACCCATTTCCTTCAAAGGATGGGAATAATACATAGTCTGCTGTAATATACATTAAAACCATTTCAAACTGACAGTATTTTAAATAAAAACATTTGAGAAAGCAGAAGTGAATAGTAAATTAAATAATGTGGTGTTTTAGATTTAAAGAACACACATTAAAAGTTTGAAGGTGATACATTTTCTTAGAACATCGTAAGGGCATGCACATTTCTTCAGTGTACCAAGGATTTGCATATAAACTAGACTTAGAGCAAAAAAAAAAAATTGGTAAAACTACACCCATACTTTTTAACCACTAACACCCACATAAAGTCAAAGTTTGATTTTAAGCAGTGTTTAAAAGCACCACCGTGTGTTATTGTAAGTTTAGATTTCAAGATCACTTCAAAGTTACAATCTCTTGCCTATTGGAAAGAAAAATGGGAAGTTTAAAAAAGGTCTGTTTCAGTAAGCAGATGTGAATAGCCATTTTGGTAAAATTATTTGCAGATTTCAGACTCAGGCAAACCCTAAACATGCGAAGAATGGATTGTGGATTATATTAAAATGGATGTTAAACAGGAGGGGGCAACTATCACCACCTACGAAGCTGAAACTCTATTCCAAAATCAACAGAATGAAATAATTATAGACAGTAAAATGCTGCACCAGCTGTAACTCAGCAGCCATTGGCTTTTATATTGTGCCCTCTGGTGGCAAAATTTATAAATCACAATTTTATGGGTTTTGAATTGACTCAACAAGGCTTGTTGTGTCTTATCCCTGGGCTTTAAGTGTAATCAAACGTTAGCCTGGGGGGAAATATGTAATGACTTTTTGAGGCAGACTTGCTTTAAGTATCAACTAATCGAACCTCCCAATTTTACCTGGAGGTGATAAATGATTTAGTCAGGCTTGAAAGAAGTGAGTTATTTATTATTCAGTTCTCATGTGTCCCAGGGAAGGTATTAATTATTGAATACCTCTTAAGTGCCAGACACTGTATAAGCATCATTTCATTTGACCTCATTAACTCTGAATTTAGTCCAATGCTTTTCCTCTTCGTTTCCCTGTTACCTTAAGGTCTTCCCAGGGCTAAAATTACATCTCCAGCCTATTCATACTTGCAGATACAGGCTTTAAGTGTTATTTGATTCCTGTCCCCCTTCAGGTAGGGTCAAGACTGGTAGGGCTGGGTTCTAGGAGGTGCTGCTAATCTCTCAGGCTAGTGAGACCTGGGGTCCTTCACACAAATCATAGTGAGAATGAGAAATTTACTTCTAGGCCACCTATTCTAGGCCAGGTAGGGACAAAGGTCCTGGTGAAGAGCTACAGTGGGTTTTGTAAAGCCAGGAAAGCTGAGAAGAAAATGAACCAAGAAGGCAAGTGACAGGAGACTGACTAGGTCCTAGAAGGGGATGGGAACACACTGGAGGATTTTCATTTAGCCTTGGGGTGGGCTTGTCCATAGGTACTAGATCAATTTGAAAGTCTCAGAATGAGCAAATGAGGGTAGAATTTTTTTAATTAGAAAATGCTGCAAAAATATGTAGTTTAACTTCTGTTTTTTTAAAAATTGTCTTTTATTTTTCTTCTTCATAATACAACACATGATTCACATAATAATATGATAGTTAACACTTAGAGGCTACCTTTTCTGTATTTGTTCTAAGCACTTCTTATATCTTAATGTATTCAGTCCTCACACATATCCCATGAAGCAGGTACTGTTGTCCTCAACTTGCTGATAAGGAGACTGCAGACCAGAGGGAATAAGTACCATGGCAGATGTCACATGGACAGTAAGTATAAGGAACTGAGATCTGAACCTAAGTCATCTGGCCTCAACCTGTGCTCCCAACAAATACTCTATGCCTATCTGATGTTCTGAAAGCATAATAAAAAATCAAACATTAATAAACCTTTAATTCAACTTATGAAATAAAAGACATCGCTGTTACTAGTGAAGGCCCCCAGATAACATGCTTTTTCCAGAAAGACTAAATGACGGGGCCACAATTGGTTACTATCTTACCAAGTTTAAAATCCAACTGTTAAGTTATATGAATGCTATGTAGTAACAAAGGTAGAAGTTTACTAGTTGATTTATTATTTATTGAGGCCAAGAAAACAAAATTTTGCCTTATACATCATTTTGCTTTACTTGTAGGGATTACTCCTTACATGATTTTAAACAAACTTTGGTCTTTTTTTTAAATTTTTTTAACGTTTATTCATTTTTGAGAGACAGAGAGAGAGCATGAGTGGGGAAGGGGCAGAGAGAGGGAGACACAGAATCCAAAGCAGGCTCCAGGTTCTGAGCTGTCAGCACAGAGCCCAACGCGGGGCTCGAACTCACGAACTGCAAGATCATGATCTGAGCCAAAGTGAGTCGCTCAACCGACTGAGCCACCCAGATGCCCCCAAACTTTGGTCTTATATTGCATTTGCATTTGGAAAACTTTTTTGGGCTCTGATACTTACTCATTAACTAATGAACTAATTCAGTCACACAACATATGTAAAACACCTACTAGGTGGCAATCACCATGCCAGGGATAGGGTAACAATCAGTGGTACACTGGTGTAGCTTATACTGGGCTAATGAGAGCCAACAGTTAATGTTTCAGGATTTTTGTGAGCCAGTTGTCATATACAACTATTATGAAAAAATAAATAAAAATATACAAATACATAAATTATATTATAAACAAAGTAAAGACTAAAAACTTTGCACTTTCTAATTTTTTGCTATATTATTCATGTTCTTGAGGTTATTTACAAGTATATCTGTTTCGTGGAAATACAGTGGAAGTATGTACTAGGGATGATTGTGCATTTCTTCCCAACTCTACTTCAAAGACCTCCCATTGGTAGCCTGAAATTGGTCACTGTGCACTTACACAAATCAGGGATTTACCCCCAAAGAGCCATTTGTTAAACATTTAGCAGCACACCATTAATTACAGTGAAGGTTCAGTACAATCTATACTCAAAAAAAAAAAAAAATTCTTGGTCTAATATAACTAGTGATTCGAGCAGTATATACACTCAAAAATTAAAAAAAAAAAACTGAACAAAACAGACACCCAAACTCACCATGATCTCTAACAATTGTAATTTTAAAGTATAGCCCTTTAGCATCATTAAAATCAACTCTATTTCCATAAGTCTCTGGAATTTTTAGATGGAAATACAGAGCTGATGCCATGCCTCTGAAATTGGAATCAGTTGGGTGGGACCTCTTGGAGACGACAGTTGGATCCACTGTTTCCAGCCACAGTTTGATGATCTGGCAGTTTTCTACAAACCGGCCTTTGGAGCAACCAGTCAGCTTGCTAATTACCATGTCACAATAGTGGTGAATACTATCATATTGAGTTGAAAAAGCCTTTTGAAGTATTTAACTAGTAGGGTTTAAAGTGCTGCGATTCTTTCCAGGACCTGCTTTTCACTTCAGATAACAACTAGGCAGAGAAAATGCTCAGAAATAACCACAGAGCCTCCAGACTTATAGAATAAACTACATGTCACTTAACCTGGAATTTGAGGCCCTTTTAACTAGAACCTTCCTTCTCAAATATCTATACTTGATTGTACTGACTGTTTTTTAATCTATAAGCTTTAGTGTGCCAGAAATAAAATTGTCTTTTCTTTTTTTTTTTTTCAACGTTTATTTATTTTTTTTTTTGGGACAGAGAGAGACAGAGCATGAACGGGGGAGGGGCAGAGAGACAGGGAGACACAGAATCGGAAACAGGCTCCAGGCTCTGAGCCATCAGCCCAGAGCCCGACGCGGGGCTCGAACTCACGGACCGCGAGATCGTGACCTGGCTGAAGTCGGACGCTTAACCGACTGCGCCACCCAGGCGCCCCTTTTTTTAATTTTTTTTTTTAATTTTCTTTTCTATAACTAAAATTGTTTTCTGTTTTGAGGCCCCAGTATTCTGGGTGGCGAAACTAAATTTGTCTCCGTGGGATTGTGTCCAATACTAGAAGATTTTAGAGCACCGGGGTCTCGGGGGCAGGCGCTTCCTGGATGTTATCTGGTCATGCTGACATTCCCAGAGACGCCATAGTCTGGACTTCAGGCATTGGTCCAACATGTTCCATTTCTTATACCCTTCCTTGTCCTGGCAGCAAAATCTCATCAGGGCTGCCAGCAGCATGAGTCATGCGTGTGCCATTCCATTCTGGGACCCATGGGAAACATGCTATCCCCCACCCCCCAATACCACACACACACACACACACACACACACACACACACACACACTCCCAGGTTCCTCCTCCCAGGCTGCCTTGGGCCCATCTGCTTAGGTTGGAGGCCCAGCTGTGGCTCAGCAGACCATCTGGCCATCCTTGAACATTTCTTCTTCCATTTCTGCTGCCCAGCCTGGAGGGTAGTCTGGAAAGGAAGCTGTTTCTTCCTTTCTATCAATTCAGGAATGAGATGTAGTCACTTCTCTCTCCCCTGGTAAAGTGAAAAGAAGTGAAGTCCTTTGCTGGCTGACTCCAAGTAAGGACAAAAGGAGAAAAAAGTCTGAGTTGTTTCTACTTTCACAGCAAAAAATACAAGGACTGGCAGCTGGAGTAGAAAGGAAATCATAATGTCTTATTAACTGCTTCCACCCCAATGTCAATACAATTCCTGGCTATGATTAAGGATTTTCCTAAAGTTCCAATTACAAATTAGGCCTAAATGGGACAATTCAGTGTAAAAAATAAATTCTGATTTAGTATCTTTAGCTGTCCTTGAGCTTGAGATCCCAGCCTTTCCCCACAGCATCTATTCTCTGCAAGTTCAGGGTGTGTGCCTCTGTGATGTGTGTGTGACTAATAAGGATATTATTAATCTGGAAAGGCAAGCTTCACTCAGTCTAGTCTCTCCATTACTTCCCTTCTTTTGTACACACCATGCACTACACATAATTGAATCAGAATCCTACCCAAAATGTCACAAAAACAAAATAAATATCACAAAGAATAATGCTGTCTTCACATGGTTGGCATTCAGTGAGTATTGGTTCTGTATAGAGAACACTCCTCTTCCTGTTCCCTATGGTTACTCTTATCAGCCATTGTAATTCAGGCCTGTTAGAAGATTCCCTTGCTTCTTGCATTGTTATATTGTTATGGACTGAATGTCTGTGTCCTCCCCAGCCCCCCAGTTGATAATGTTGAAGCCCTAACCCCTAGTATGATGGCATTTGGAGGTTGGGCCTTTGGGGAGGTAATAAATTTACATGAGGTCCTGTAGGTGAGGTCCCCATGATGGGGATTAATGTCTTTACAAGAAAAGAAAGAGTGATCAGAGCTTTCTCTTTACTTTGTGAGGACACAGTGAGGAAGCAACTATCTGCAAGCCAGGAAGAAGGCTCTCAACCAGGAACAGGATTGGCTAGCACCTTGATCTTAGACTTTCCAGCCTCCAGAACTATGAGAAATAAATGTCTGCTCTTTAGGCCCCCCCAGTCTGTGGTATTTTATCATGGCAGCCGAAGCTGGAATATAATATAATGTGTACTTGCAATCAAGGATCCAAGTAGAGTATTATAGAAGTATAGTATTATAGGAGAAGCATTTTTTTTTCTACAAACCTTTTGGTCTGATCTTTGTCATTTTGATAGGTGTAAAATAATAACTTAGAGTTTTCATTTTCATTTCTTTTATTGTAAAGCTGATCATCTTTAAGTTTATTTAAGAGCCATTTATACTTCCTTTTGGTGAATAACCTTCATATCTTTTGTCTATTTTATTGTCTTTTTCTTTATGAGTTGTAGAACTTTTTACATATCAGTGAGATTAGTCCATTCTGAAGTGAGTTGCAAATATTTTTTTCCAATTTGTCATTTGCTTATGATGAAGGTTTATTTTCCTCCCAGGAATATCCTTTTGTATAAAATTGGTGTTAGGTACCAGTATTTGATTTTGTGGAGTTTAGGGTCATTCTTACAAAGATATTTTCCAGTCTAAATTTTACTAAAGGATTTTTCCCTTGTTTTCTTTAAGTGCTTTCATGTCTGTTGGTTTGTGCTTGGATTAATTATTTAGTCTATCTCCAATTTCTGGTACAAATATTGTGATGTAAGGTTCTAACTTTATCCATCCTCCTTCCAGCCTCACACACAAGATATTTATTCATTTGTTCCTATAGCATTTGTTCAACAATGCATCTTTTACACATCTATTTGAGATATGATTTTTGTCCTATACCATACTCACAAATATATTTGGGTCTATTCCTAAACAATACATTTTATTTATTGTCTTTACTTTTAAGCATCATTACCTCACTGTCTTTATTATGGCTATACAATAGGTTTTAATATGTGATAGACCTACTGTCTTCTTTTTTTCACAGAATTTTTCTGACTATTTTTGCTTGCTTATTTTTTTTATTATTTTTTTTTTAGTGTTTATTTTATTTTTGAGACAGAGAGAGACAGAGCATGAGCAGGGAAGGGGCAGAGAGAGAGGGAGACACAGACTCCGAAGCAAGCTCCAGGCTCTGAGCTGTCAGCACAGAACCAGACACGGGGCTCGAACTCATGAACTGTGAGATCATGACCTGAGCCGAAGTCGCACACTTAACCAACTGAGCCACCCAGGCGCCCCTTGCTTGCTTATTTTTAATATTAACTTACAAATTACCTGTTTGATCTCGATTCAAAATCTAGAACTAGATGCTTTTACTGGGATAACATTACATTTATAGAATAGCATGTTATAGATAACATGTATCCATGAGGTTGAATCCTCCTCTTCAAGATATATGACGTGTTGCAAGTAATTTATTATGAATGATAATCATTATCAATGAGAGATAAACATTTATATTCTTCATATAGTTAGAATGAATTTTACCCTACCACCCTATAATACTTACTTGCATTTATATACACCTTCTCTTGAATTGGAGAAAAAGGGACCACAGTTGCAGCTAGCTCCCCAGGGATTCCACACAGCTCTTGGCATATCTTATCTCTGCACTCAAAGGAGTGTATTCTGCATGTAAACACCATCCATCTCTATGTCATATTGGGGGGGAAAGGTTTTGAATTGCAGCCAGAGCATATGCTCTTATTTATCTAACACAGATTGCTGTGTTTTATTGACCTTTTCCTGGAGTACTACCTTTTCATTTCACTGTTGGCCTAACTTGCTGCTGTATTTTTTTACATTTTTATATGCTTGTATGTACTTTTTATTCTTTAGCTAACACAGAATTACAAGTTAGCATAGCTTCCTGGAGGTTTGGGGGCCACAAGACTATTCTTGGAAAATAGCAAAAGAGACTATTTGTTATATAGTGTGGAAAAGAAACAGTTCTCATGTTTTCTAGTTTTTCAACTGGTTTTGCTTTTGTTTCAGAATACCTTTGGGACTGAAGAATAAAACATTAAATAGACTAGGCTGGTATCAGCAACTGAATTCAACATGGGCTTGTTTTCACTAATGTTAACATGGGTAAGGATTATATAAATCCATGCAAGGGAGTAAAGAGACGCTTGGGTCTCTGAGTGTAGAAAAAGCATGATGCTGTGCAGTGTCCAAAGCAAGTTCAGGCCATCAGAGCTGAAGATACCACTTCTGTATTTTTAAGATTATAAAGCACAATTTTGTTTTCATTTACTTTGGCAACTCCTTGTTTCATCTCTAATTGCTAGTAGTAACAATATTTATTATCCACTACTTGTCCGTTGCTAAGTATTTTACATATATTTTCTCCTTTAATCTGATAACTCTATCATGTTGTTTCTTCCTTCTCTACAGATGAGGAGATCAAGGTTTAAAAAAGTTAAGTAATTTGACCAAAGTCACACAGACAGCAAATGGGGGAAACTGAATGGATACTTAAACTCTTTAACCAGTAAGCTAGGCTTAACATTTTATAACAACTAAAAGACCTTATTTTTTAAAACTCATCAAATTTAATCTGAAACATTTTTTCAAAGTGATAACCTATATACATTTATATTAAGTTTTGCACAGAGGTACGAATCTAATCTTGTTTTGAGTAAAATAGCATTAGTATGTTAGAATTGGAAACTTTACTAAGAAATTCGACTTCTCTTCATTAGCTTCCACATTTTGCTGAATGAAAACATGTTCATAGAGTATTGATATGGTGTGCCATTCATTCAACAATTACTTTTAAAGCACCTATCATGTACATAGCATTGCACATCTCAATGTAATACAGCTACACTATATAGAATCTATGTGTCTTTTTATTTGTCTGAGTAGGAGTTCTTTTTACATAAAGCCCTTTCATATCTTAAACCAGTTCCCCCTATGTTTAGATGAGATGCACTCCATCCAGGTCCAATACCTTTTACACAGTGTTCTATAAACATGCTCAGGGGAATGTGGTACATCTGATTCTAAGAGAACAATCTTTCATTTTCTTAAAAAAAAATTGAACAACCTTTTTCAACATCTATAACTTGAGGATAAAATACAGCACAGGTTGTAGTGAAGATTAAATGATTAATATATGTGAAATTCTTGGGAAAAATCCAAACATAGTAGTATTCTGATTGCTTATTACCACAGTCATCACTATTATTTATGGGTAGAAATGTTTATGTGTTTTTTTCTCTTCTAACAGAGAATCATTGAGAGAAGAGCCCTTCATGTGTGTATAATCAGCCAGTGAATGTTGTATGAAAGCAGTGTATGAATGTTGTGTGAAAGTTGGATGCAGAGGAAGTGGTATGAAGAATAAGAAGGGAATGGAAATGAAGATGGAAAAGCCCAGTTAGAGGGACAAATGGGATGGTTATGGAGCATATCTCTATCGCTGTTATCTATTTATGTTTAATTGCCTGGTACAAACTTTGCAACAAACAGAGCACACATTAGAATTCATAACAGCTCTCTTCAAGTGAATATACTGTGATCATTAAAAAATTCTGAGGGAGTGAAAGACTGGAAACATATAATTACTGTCTGTATAGTTAATTCTAAATCATTAGACTTCCCCTTTATCCTCTTTAGTTATAAGATGGAGAAGTGTCATAGAAACACATGAAATGATAAAGATAATTGGGAAACTAGACATCTATCTACAAGGCCATTTCATTAAGGAAATAGGTTGTTATTTCTAAACCTTCATTGAATTTTTTAAAATTCATACTATAAAGGATGAAGGAAGAGTCGAATCATACTTACTGTTGAAGAAATTCTAAGCCCTCTCACCTCTATAAAAGCAAGGCTGCACTAAAAGTTCTATACCACAAAAGAGGAGAAACAATACAACGTATTTGCTGAGGGTCTACAGTGTTCATTACAATGGGCTTGTATGCTACAGGTGTATAAAAATGAGATGGGGCACCTGGGTGGCTCAGTCAGTTAAGTGTCCAACTTTGGCTCAGGTCATGATCTCACAGCTCGTGGGTTTGAGCCCCATGTCAGGGTTCTGTTCTGACAGCTCAGAGCCTGGCCTGCTTCAGATTCTGTGTCTCCCTTTCTCTGTGTCCCTCCCCCACTCGTGCTCTGTCTCTCTCCCTAAAAGATAAACAAACATTAAAAAAATTTTTTTTTTAATGAGATGGGTCCCCAGCCACAGGGAGCTTTCTAGTTGAGACTAATGAGAGATTTCCCATGAAACTATCCTTCTTCACCCAAAACACAATAGTCAGTTAATGCAGCCCTTGAAATTAATTTGTTTTTCCACTTTACACATGCACACACATACGCACACACATATACATGCTTTTTACTCCAGTAACCAAATCATCTTAAGGGCAGTGCCATTTCATATGTGTATATCATGGGGAAGAAGTAAATAAATTTACTCAGTATGGGAAATTACATGTAGGTGAGAGATCATTCACCTATTGAAAGCTCTTGTTACCCAGACCTGTCTGAAGATACCCTACATGAATAGCAGGCATGAAGTTTGCCCATGTTATTCTAGACAAACCTTGGTTCTTTCATTCTGTCCCCTGCAGAAATATCTGGAGATCCAATTAAGAGGCATGCCTCCTAAATGAGACCCATGTTCTAAACTCCCTAACCATATTATTGGCATAATTCTCATGAGGTTTTCTTCAGCTTAGGCACACTGGATCCTAGTGGTCTTAATGCTATAAATACTACTATCTGATTGCATACAGCAATTGTGGGGTGACTACAATGCTTTTTAAGGATTGTTTCGCAAAACAATGAATAGGTTTACTAAAGTAATAAAATTATGGGACATGTGGAAGGAACTTTGGAACTCTTCTAGTATATCCCCCCATTTACAGCTAAAAAAAACCCAAGACTCAGTTGTAGAAATGATCAATTTGCAATTTTTAAAATAAACACATTACTTTTAAATCTGTGATGAGGGTAAATCTGGTGTGGTAGCCACCCTCCTCCATCAGAATCCCTTTCTTCCATACATATTAGCTAAGTATGGTTATATTGATTCTGGCCCTGTCTGATATTATGTCCTTTTCAACTTTCTTAAAATGTCAATTATCCTCCCCATGAAGAACTTTCTCACTTTTGCCCCTCTGGCACTCATCTTTCAGTGTCCCAAACTATAATTCTTCTTTGCTCGCAGATTACTGTCTTCCAATAAGAAGTTCCTCTGGTTAACTCGTAAGCCATTCCCAAACTTAGTGTGCATCCTCGATCACTTATCTATTGCCTCAGTAATGCTGCATAACAAACCACCACAAAACTCATTGGCTTAAGGTATTAATAGCTCAAGAGTTTGCAGGTCCCCAATTCAGGCTTTGCTCTGCTGGCTGGTTCTTCCTGTGTCAAGTGGTCTTACTCACATGTCTGATATTTGGCTGAAGTGACAAAAGTAATTTGGCCACCTGCCTCTCATCTTGCAGCAGGCCAACCTGGACATGTTTTCATGGTGATGACAGAGGTGTGAGAGAGGAAGCAGAAATGTGCAAGTGCCTTGTCAGGCCTCTCTTTGAGCCAAGTCTGCTAATATCCCACTGGCCAACAAGCCATATGGCTGAGGCCACAGGCAGAGTGAGAAGGCACTGAAGAGGGATAGCAAAGGGATGGAAGGATGAAGAAGTTTTAGCCATTAGTGCAGTTATCCCACCATTCATCCTAAATAAAAACTCAAATCTAACTTGAAAGTAATATTGGATTTGGCTAAATAGAGCCCAGGGTGACTATGAAGCACAGCTTTATATCAATGATTTATATCAGTGATTACAGATTTACACCTTTTATAGACAGCAATCTTTAGTACCAACTAACAACTGACACTTTTTTTTTTTGGTAGTAAAGAACAATTATCATGTACATTAAATGCTATTTAATTGAATTTAATAAGCATTTGTTTACCAAATATGATATACTAGTCATAAATAAATAATTAGTCTACTGAACGGTATAATTATAACTAGATGCTTATTGAACCCTAATGCCCCTCATCTTTCTAGGCAGCATATAGACAGTGCGATGACAGACTCATAGAGTCTGATCCTGAGGAGTTAGAAAACAGGGATTTCTCTTTAGTGATCTCTTGGGGATCATTGGTGATGGACTCAGGTGCCTAAAACAGAATTCCAACATAATAAAAAGAAGATGGAAGATTTAGCAAGGAAATCCTTAGCTTTTCCATATCTCTGGACTGGCCACATGAGGTGGCTATGCACCTTAAGCATCTTCAGAAATTAGTCTGAGGGCAGCAGTTAGTGTGACTTGAATTGCATATGTTTTACCTTTCATGGGGAAAAAGGACCAGAAGTTGTCTGTCTGGAAAATGACATGCTATCGTTGAAACTTCTTCAGTTGGCTGCACAGACAGAGTCTGTATTCACCCTCAAAGTAAATGAAAGCCCCATGATTTATTATATCTTTTTAACCTGCTGAGACCACTTATATCACTTATTAGCTACTATTAGTGACTTCCTCCATCAAACTTTTTTTTTTTTAGATTTTTTAAAATTTTGGTTCTTTATTTTTTTTTAATATGAAATTTATTGTCAAATTCCTCCATCAAACTTTTGATGACAATAATTAGGATAAAAATGACCTTTCCTGAGCAATAGTTCCTTTCCCTATCAAGCCAGAATGAAATTTTTTAAAAGTAGTGGAATCCTTTAATATGGACCTGGCAAAGGAAAGGAGGAAGAACCCAGGTCTCCTGCCTGCAATGACAAAAGATAGCTCTCAAGAGTCAGAGATCTTAGTGGAGATCTCTTAATAATAACCTAGGAAATGTGAACCATCCCAGTTAAAAAGGAGCAATATTGGCTTATGATATCAGACTTTCAATAAATACATGTTATATAGAAAAAAAAGAAAAAAGAAAATCACTCATCTGAATTAATGGCCCCATTCCCGTTTCTTGTTTTAGTGGTTTAGCAAGTTATCCCCTTAAAGATTCCACTAGGTGGAGATCCTGAGCCATATTTCTATGTGCTTTATAAAAAATAAATATGAAAAAAATTATTTTGCTTTTTACTACATTTTTCATGGCATTATTGTCTTTTTTTGGCAATTTTTTTTTCTTTTGAAAGATTGCAGAGTAGAATTATTTATCAGTTAGCATATTAAAAAAAAATCTGGCATGTACAAACAAGCACTTCAAAGGTTTTTAGTAACACCTATCATAGAAGGCTGAATTGATACCAGAAACCAGGAGTATAAAATCCATGATGGTATTTTATTATACAAGAGACATACAGAGGTTTGTACATTTCTTTAGAACCACAATGACCAAATCACACATCAGTTATTTGAACTGATCTATTTATACTCAGATGACTGGATTCTTTCAACTCAAAATTTTGTTGTTTAGAGTCTAGTAAGCTAAAGTCAAGATGAAAAAAAGAAGATTATAAATTTCCAAGTCTTGTGAACTACCTGACTCTTATTTTAGTGACTAACACAGATAGCTGAATATTACTGTGGGTTGATTGTATCCCATGTACCTTACCTGGGTTCTGAAGGAAGGGGGAAGGGGGAACTCCCTTGGCTTACAAGAAGAGCATGTGTGTTTCTGGTTCTGCCCACTCTTTAGGAAAGCCAGTAGAAGCTGCAGCCGAGTCCCAGAGGAGGACTAGCCAGCTCTTCAAGAGGCATCTAAGGATTCTCCAGGATGTCAAGAAGCCCTTGGAACCAATAATTCCTCTTTTTTTTACAAATAGAACCAAAAAGTACAACTCTGTAAAAGGCAGAGCCTGGAACTCCCAGTTCCCAGTGTCCAGCATTATGCTGGCTGCTTCTCACCTGAATTGATCTTGAGTTCCTCAACTCTGAAGGTTATGAAATTCTAAAAGTCATCCCTAAAGCCTTCTCAGAGAGGTGAAATGTAAAGAGCTTTAAGTCAGGAATATCAGCAGACTCAGGATCTAGTGCTAACCTGGCTACTAAATTGTATGACCTTGCTCTTTAGGCCTTAGCATCCTTATCTGTAAAATGAGAAAGATGGAGAAGACAATCTCCTTATTCTATCTGTGTTCATCCACAAGCATATTAATTGCTCAGACTGGTTCCGGTCAACTTGAGAAAATAATCACAGGTATTATCCTTGCCTCCATGTCCCTAATAAAAACATAGTTCGTGTGGGAAAGTTGCTTTGAGGATCATCACACTAATAAAACAACCAACTGCAAATTTTTATTTGGGAAGATAGAAGTTGAGCTTCCATCAGGGGCTATTTTAATTATTTCTTAAGGACTGCAATAGAATTTCATTTTAATGAAATCAGTAGGCTATCAAAATAGCTCATTAAAATTAAAATACCAAAATATCAAAATACTATTAAAATTAAAATCCACTTTACAAATAAAAATAGCATTGATGACCGTAGATGTGATGGTGGTGGTAGTTATTATTATTATTATTTTTAAACCATTTCCATGATGCAAATGTGTACTGTCCTCTCTGTATTTACAACATCAAACTCATCAGGAGATAATGTCTAAAGAGGGCTATTTGGGGAATTTCAAAGAAAGGCATGTTAGAGTATGAGTCTGCGTATATCTGTTTGCCCAGTTGCTATGTAGGCATTCTACGAATGTCCATAATAAAATGTGGGAGATTTGGGCATGGCGATCCAAGCCACCAGGTTTGATTGGGTTACTTTGTTTCCAGTCTTTCCAGTAGGAGATGGAGGTCCTCTTGTTGCCACGATATTATTTTACTAAGACTAAAACCCAGTGGGACTTAGGAAAGGACCCCCTCATCTGAAAGAATACGCTATTGATAAAAGGGAGGAGTGCTTAAGACAGTAAAATACATAAGAGGAAATAGAAACCACAGATTTCAGTTTTCTCTATGTCGCTTTAGTTGTAACTCTTTGGTTTAAGTGACAGAAATCAATTCAGGACAAGCTAAGCAAAAAACTAGTATTTATAATGAAAACAGAGGGCATATCATTGAATCTGATGGCAGGAAAGGAGTTGGCCCCAGGAAGGGCCTGAAATAAGGAGATGGACACCCACTAAGAACTGAGGAAGTGCTCACTTTCTACTTCTTTTCTGTGTTGTGCCACTTTCCCCTCCTTCTGCCTCTCAGTGGAGCTGGAGGGAGAAAGGTAGACATCCCATAGCCCCTACATTGATGGTTTCCTCAGCAAATAAGACCAATCCACGCTGACTGGTTATTTCTATTCTAAATCCAAATTATTTAAGGGCGGGGGGGGTGGGGATGGTGGGTAGAATCTGAGATGAAGCCAGGTGTCCACCTTGATTTGAGCAATTCTGTACTGGGGAGGGGATGGTGCACACAGGTTTCTGGGGCCCACTATAGGGATGTAACCATAGTTCTCGGATTTGTCGTCCAGAGAATAGCAGTGTCATACATGAAAGGAGGCAGTGTCAAAGGTTAAGAGAAGGGATTTGAAACCTTAGTACCCATGCGACTAAGTTGGGGGAGTTATTTAATCCTCTCCACCTTAGTTTCTTCAACTTTAAATTGAGGTTACCAATAGTGTTGAGATGAAAAGAGTTAATCCATGTAAAGTGGATAGCACATTGCCTACATCATAACTAATGAATATTAGTTGTGGATATTTTTATAATTATTAAAATGTATAGATGCTTTAAAAAATGTCTGGGGTTATTTTGAATCAGTTTCTGAGGCTGTAGAAACTTGTTCATAACCTCTTATTTTGTAACCTTCCCTTCGTTGTCAATAAATAGACATTATATTTAAGAGCTCAGTTTTATGCAGTCTTAGCTGGCCCCTTCATCTTCCCCCTGCCCCTGTTTCTTCTGTCTATCCCCTCAACTGCCTAGGTCTGCTAGTTTCTGCTAGAATCAAGCTTAGTGTCATTTATACTTCCTGAACTTTTCTTGCCCTGGATCTTATACTCTGTTTTATCTTTCTCTGACTATTTGAACTTTTGAAATTGTCTGACACCAATATTCCCACCCCTTACCTTGGTTCATTACTGTTTTCTATTAACAGCTTTATTCCAAACATCTTCAGGTCTTCATATCCCTAAGACCTTCTTACTTTCTTTAAAAATGTGAGGGTCATTACTCTACCAGGGGAAACCCTACAGCCATTAAGTCCCCATAGGTTACAACATTCTCCACTCAAAGGAAGTAAAAGAACCCTACTTTGAGAAATCTGTAAATCTGATGCCAGATTTACAAAGGATATAACATGCAATCATCCAAAAGTAATTTCTAGTTTTGAATGTAACACTGTATCTCAATAGATTATTAACTAGATTGACTGGTAAATGAACAATGACTTGAGAATACATCTGTTCTACATGAGTTTTCCATTTAAGGAAGCTAATTATATCCATAACAGCAACCTTCAGTTAGTGTGGCTGTTGACCATGAGTTGGCAATGGCCTCATTATGTAGAACTGGATGTTATAAATGGTACTCATTAGACAGGATTCTACCTTTATTTAGGGGCCAAAGATACAAATGCAAAGTTTCTCAAATTGAATATTCTGGGGACGTTCCAAGATGATGGAAGAGGATGAAAGAGAGCAGCTTTGAAAAACTGTGTAGTGGTAGCAATAATAAAAAATCACTAGTCCAGCCTCCATCCCCACATACTTTCCCTGCTGTTTCCTTTGCCTAGTGACTGCATTGATTCGTCCTTTGATCATTTCCTCCTCCTCATCTCATTATCTTCATATTTCCTGCCAACCCCTTCACCGTATCCTTTCTAATTTGATGTAAGACAAAGGAAAGGGTTTGCCATTATACTGTTCCTCTTCAGTCCTGAAAATCATGTTATACCTTTATTGTGACGGAGGAAAAATACAAGGTGAGATATGAAAATGTCAAGAGATAGAATAGGGTAGACATAAAACTAGACACTGTGGTTCTTACCTTGAGGGGCAGGAGACACATATTTGAAATGTGTAGGGTTGGGGGGAACACTTTTAATTGTTTGGTTCTTGGGAGACTCGGATGTTCATTGATTTACAATGCACAGCAAAGTCCCATTCAGTGAAAAATTGTTCCATTCCAAGTGCCAGTGGTTCTGCTGTTGAGATACTTTAGTGGAATGAAGTTCATTGATTATTTAGATCACTCGTCACAAAATGAGCCAACAAATGTGGTCAAGAGATGTGTTTTTTCTTGAAGCATGTTTTATAAAAACTTAAACTTGAATGGTGGGGTGTATTCTCCATTTACCCATAAGACCCAGCTCCCTGTAATTTTCATCACTTTGTGCATTTATACTATCTACTTGGAACTTGAAGGCCTTTGAATCTGTCCATTGATTTTTATTTAGGTGCACAAATCTATATTATTGAAAAGAAAAGAAAGTATTGAATTCTCCTTTTTATTGGCTTGGTGTTTCTTCTCTTGGGATTTGGAAACTGTTTGGCCCTGTCGAGCATTGTTTCCAAGGGACAGTTCCTGTTATATCAAAAGTGAGAGCATTTATTCTCTTACCTCTCTTGTGCCCTGATCTAGGGTTCATCCTACAATTTACCTCAGCCCCTGTACAAAGTATTTTTATTTTCATATATTTATTTATACATGATTTATTGCTTTTTAAAAAGGCTTTAAGGCAGCTTATAGTAACAGGACAATTAAAAATACAAACAGAACCATTTAAGATATCAATTAAAAGAATCAAACTACCAGTATTAATTTGTTACCTCAAACATTTAATTTAACTCTGTGCTTCCTTAGACAAACCAAAAAATGGATTATGTAATACTCATTGCCCAGTTAAGGGAAGCATACACCTTTGTTGAGAGAGACAGATTTTTTAAATCTTCTTTTGAAGTCTGAAAATATTTCAATGTACAATTTTTTTTTATGTTTATTTACTTATTTTGAGACAGAGAGAGAGAGAGAGAGAGACAGAGACAGAGAGAGAGAGATTGCACACGCAAATATGCAGGGGAGGAGTAGAGAGGGAGGGAGAGAGAATCCCAAGTAGGCTCCATGCTGGCAGTGTGGAGCCTGACACAGGGCTCAATCCCACGAACAGTGAGCTCATGACCTAAGCCAAAATCAAGAGTCTAACAGTCAACTGACTGAGCCACCCAGACACCCCTTAATTCACAAATTCTTATAATGTTACTATTCCTATTAGTATTTTCAGGCTATCTGTATTTACTGCTATAAAAATGGCTTATCCATCTAACAAACCAACACTCTCTTGAGTGCCATGGTTTCTGATGTGCAAATGTTTGGAGATCCAATAAATGCTTTTGAAAATAATTCCTTTGAAAAATCTGTGGGTGCTTAATATTTAACATTGGGCAAAGATTATAAGGCAAATGGATGTTTGTGTTAAAGTTTGTCAGGCAATTTGAAGCACAGATGTTATTAAGTAAGCACACTAAAAATATGGTACTAGAATTTAGTATCGTGTGGAAATGATAATAGGTAACTTTTTTCATAGTGTGGCCCTTGCCTGGTGCATCAATGGCTTAATTACTTAATTCCAAGGTTTTATAAGTCCTTAGGACTGCAAGTGTTCTTGGAAAAGAGCTTTTCTTTCCTGAATTTTGAGGTCTAATTATGGGATTGTGTCCTTCTTGTTTTGTGATGACAGACACTGAAAGGCCTCTAGATATTTTCACTTTATGAGACAGTGTGATGGATGAAAAGTGATTTGTTTGACTTTGTGTGGGTACAGAGACTGTGTGTAGGTATAGGAAGAAGACCTGATTGCTAAGAAATGCCATGGTAATAACTACTATGGTGTTCACAGAGACTTGGTCCCTGGAGCTGCCACTGCATTACCTAAGACATGCCACTGAGCAAGTTTCTTACCAGAACCTCAATTTCCCCAACAGTTATATGGTGTCCATCATCTTTTCTTTTTTCTTTCCTTCCCTTTTCATTTATTTTCTTCTTCTATGAACCTCAAAGAGAAATTTAGAGTCAAGCAACTTTAACTTAATTCTTGATATCCAACATAATTCTCTTGCATTCTTCCCCTGATACATTTTTAAAATTACACATACACACAAACATACATATTTGCAAGTATATATTAAAATATTTGACATAGTCTATGACACTTATTTTAAGTGACTTCAGACTCTCTTTGGAAGTTGGAGGGGTACCTATTACAAATAAATTAGACAAATAATGAATCATGATATTTGTTCTTAGTGTTTCTTTATCAATACTGCCATGTTTCTCTTTATCTTCCACCTGACTGCTTAACAAGACATTTCTATATGGCTACATAAGAGCCTCACAATAAATAGCTTTTAAAATATGTTGAGCCTTATTGCTTTTAATAGGGGTTTAACATGTTTTAAAACCAGAATTATACATTTTAATATTAAATTACCTTGACCAAGATTCCATAATGATTTAGGGACTCCCTCTTTCCCCATGCCCTTGGATGTAATGTGTAAAACTCTTCTTTGCTCTGAGATGGCTGTGAACATGACAAACACTTGAAAACACACCTGTCATTTTGGAAGTCACTATTTTGGGAGATCACTAAGTCTTACAGATGAGTATACCAGTGCAGATCCAAATATGTTCACCTTGGAGAAGCTAAGTCAGTGAGCCTTGGCATCCTCCTGAGAGGGAAGTGTCTTTCCATTCTGAGGCGGCTTGGGGACAGCTGGGGAGAGTCACCAGCCCCATGTGCTCTCTGACAACATCTGAAGGCTCCTAATACCACCCATTGTGCAAATCCACCTATTCACTTTATGAGATTATATATCCATACCAAGGTTTGATGGTGCTGTAAAACGAGTCAAACCCACCTTTTATAACTTATTGAAACATCAGCTTCCCTCAAGGGAATTATAAGCTGAAAATTACCATTTGTCCAAGTACCATAAACCAAGTTGAGCAACTTTGGTTTTCTCTATGGCAGAATGAAATGCGATATTTTAAGGGGAAGGGGAGAGACTGTTTATTAAGACTAAACAGCTTAACAGACAGAAACCATGCCACCCAGATGGGGCACTTTTAATACACATACTCTCATCTTTCCTCAACACCTACCTTTGTCTTAATCCCTGAATATTCTTTTTTTGGAGATACTTCTATGATGACCAGCTTTCCTTTTGAATATCTCAAGATTTTCTTTTTTCTTTTCTTTTCTTTTCTTTTATTTCATTTCATTTTATATTTATTTAGTTTTTGAGAGAGAGAGGATGAACTGCGGCGGGGGGGGGAGCTGCAGAGAGAGAAGAAGAGAGAGAACCCCGTGTAGGCTCTGCACTGTCGGCACGGAACACAATGCAGGACTCGAACCCATGAACCATGAGATCATAACCTGAGCTGAAACCAAGATTCGAACACTTAACTGCCTCAGCTACCCAGGCGCCCCAAGAAGATTTTATTTTCATCAAGGGGTTTGTCTCCGGACTTCTGGCTCAGCTTCTACCCTTCTGTATTCCCACTGTCACTTTCCTCTCCTGGTGTCTGCCTCTTTCTGACTCTGCCTTTTCAGTGGCTCAGCCTTTTCAGTAACTGGCTCACATGGGGAAAAGTCTATTCTGCTCAGGGACCCACTGAGGCTTCCATGTCAATAAAACAAATTGATGGCAGGTTTAACACATTTCCCAATTATTGTCTGCAGATGCTTTTCAGAACAAACAATCCCTGAAACCCTTCATACACAAGAAAATGCTCTGTTGGCAAAATGATCTTGTTGGGAGCTTGAAAAGGAAAACCCTGACAAAAGAAGAATAGAAAATATTCCCTGGCAGGAGCTTCCTGGCCAGACTGCTTACTTCTGTTCAGAGGGATAAGAACAGGAAAAAGTCCCAAAGCATCATAACCTGACTCTGAAGTTACCATTTTGGAACTAACTTTTACAGAGAGAGAGGCTATAAGAACACTTCCCCTTATTTTGTCATCTCAGTGTTTATGTGTTTGTTTTTCTATTCCTTTGGTCTCACTCTTCCACTGTTGTGAATTCAGGTGATTAATTCTGCCAGCTGGTTGTCAAATCTTCATATTTTTGTCTAGAGACTCTCTGACATGATCTCTGTCTGAAAGGGGGTCAAACTATGGAGGCTGGTTGGACTTTAAGCCCAACTCTTGACTACTAGGAGGGGAAATCCTGATACAACCAGACATGCCCAATTATAGGGGAAGATTCAGCACATGTGTAGAATTCTGTCTCTTGTCAACAGGAAATTTCTGGAAATTTATCTATTTACTTTGTTGACTTCACTGTTTTTCTCTTTATTAAAAAGTTTTATTCTTTTACATCTCCTTTTCCTTCTTCTTTCCACATAAAGAATTAGGAAATAAGTTTCAAGACCTTTTCTTATATCTGTTATTATACACCCTCTGGGCAGTGTTGGTGTGCAAGTGACCCCAACAAGGCTGGGGATGACTGAGCTGAAGGCATGGGAGGACTAAAACCCTCTCCACCCAGGCATGTCTGTCTATAGTGAGGGGCCATCATAGTCTCACAAAGCTCCAGGAATTACTACAGGAGAGGACAGCATCCACCCCCTGGAAACCGTCTGAGGTTGCCATGGGTAATCCCCATTCTGAAACTCAATTTGTGATAACCAGTGAGGGTCCTGAAGGATACCAGGAAAGAACAAAAGTCTGGTGCTGCATCAGGCCCCAGGGGACAGACCTTGTTGGCTTCCTTTCCTTTCCTTTCTTGGAGGAAAAATGCTACCTTGTTCTCTCACTCATCCAAAGAAGGGGCTGGAACTCTCTGTGGCTGCAATCAACAGGAGACCGGGGAAAAAGAAAGTAGAGATTTCAGTCAATGTTTGGTGTCGTGCTTCAAGATTGAGCTAGTCTGCTGCTCCCCAACTTGCATGCATTTGGAATGAGCAAAGTGATACATCTCTACTTTTTTTCACATAGACCAAATCCTAGTTTCAAGGAAGCAGAAAAGCCTTCCAAATGTGGCAAAATACAAGGCAAAGCTACAGCCTAGGGGAAGATGTGAGCTTTCTAAAAGCAGAGAAAACTTCTTAAGTGTCATTTTGCTAAGGGGAGTGGGATAAGAAAAGGAACAAAGGTCTGAACTTCAAAGAAATGTAAATAAAACATTCCTTCTGCTCTGATTTTAATCTTTTTGTTGACTGCTTTCTGTGAGGGGGTACCTAAGTGAGTGGATTTGCCTAACCCTTCAATAAATCAAAGCTTTTTAGAACAGTCATTGGTGGGGACTCTTTACCCCAGGAAACTGTAATTGGAGGTAAATATTAATTCCAGAGGAAGGCCTCTGAGCCCACGAAGTGCAGCAACAATGTGCCTCCAAGGAGCCACTTTTTTTTTTTTTTTCTGTATCCTTTGGAAGCAGATTGTGGGAGCAAAGCTTATCTCCCATTTTTATCCGTTTTAACAATGCTCTGCCTACTGCTAGTTAAACTGAGCTGCCTTAAGCTCAACACAAAGAGCTCTTTTCAGAGCATCTAGCAGATAACTTTTAAAAAAAGAAAAGGAACCTTTTCACACAGCTCTCCTGGTGCCCTTTTATGAGCTGGGGCTGTGTGCAGACAGCAGGCCTGAAATGGCTTTTGGGGACAAAGACATCACCAAGTATTAGGTCTACACTTATTCTTTAAAGTTGCCACCACACTTTTGCCTTTATCTTCTGCCTTTCTTAGAATACCTACCCCCACGCCCCTTAGATGGGCAGGCCTACACTGTCAGCTGTGATGGTTTTTTCTTTGCCTGTTTGTCAGTAAAGCCCGGTGAAGATCTCCTGTATTAAATCATGTCTCACCTTCATCAGGCAGTGGTATCTAAAATTTATGGTCTCATCTGGAGATCCACCAGACCTCCTGTGGTGAAAGTGATAAAAAGAATTCAGAATGGACAGGATGGTGGCCAGATTCTGCTAGAACTCTGTGAATAGCTTGTTTCCATATGGGCAGTGCTAAAGATGGGCTGCTATTCTCTCTGCTAATGAGATAGATCCCCAGAATGCCATTTTCCTTCCACAATAAGAGCAGGGGTGGTGCCCACTCTGCTGCTGCTGCTGAGGAGATTTCTGAGAACTCTGGAGTTTATTTTAAAATCTCTGAGCATCACTTTGAAGTAAGGCTTCTTTGAAGTAACTCTGAAGCTGTTTTCTGAAGAGTTTGATGAGTGTCTAGGAGGTGATTAAAAAGGTTGGATGGAATAATAGCCCCCTCCTCCCAACCCCGGTTGTCCTTTCCTCTTGATAGCAGGCCATATTGGAGAGAATGGATTTTTTGACAGTCAGACTCATTGAGGATGCCCCAGTCTCTGGTCCAGAAACTGCTTGACTCAACACAGTCTGAGGAGAAGGGAAACATTACCTACTTCGTTTTAGTATTCAGTGCGTCCTAGTTCTCCCCCTGTTAGTATTTGCCTATTGATGCCATGCCCATCTTGTTACTCTGATCTTGATCAGTATCACAGTATTTACTTCTTCTGGAATGGAACGTCCTGTCATCTCTGTCATGGGTCAGTGCCCCAGGAAGTCTGCTCTGAAGCAGAGGTTAATGTGCAGAGATTGGGAGGTGCTCTTGTGATGAAGGCTTGTAGAAGGAGGTAGAATGGGGCAGAGGAAGAAGTAGAGCTACAATGTAGTCCCAACAAAGGCCCAGCTGACCCCAGGGGAATGGAGACCCTGGAGCCAGGATGGCTGTTCAGAGTTGTCCTAAATTGACATAAGAAGGCCAAATCTTTATCCTTTTAAATCATTGCATGCAGGCTGTCCTTGAAAGGAAGTATGCCCTTGAACAAGGTGAGTCTCTTCAACCAAGGCAATCACATTGCAGATTGCAACCAAGGCAATCTGTATAGGGGCTGACAGCTGAGGGTTTTCTTTTAGCCTCAGGGAAATAATTCTTGCATTTCTGAAGAGAGATTAAGGCCATGCATTGTATCATCTACAATGGTCTCCATGTAGGGGCCTTCTTGGAATATCTTACTATGAATTTAAGGTGATAGATTCTTTGGAGGATGCCCTCCAAGAGTGTGCAATCTCCTTTCTACACAGCTTGAACCTGATAGAGTAGTGGTAAGAACAGCAACATTGCCTCACCCTGCAATGCCAAACAAGGTCCCCATTAGCCTGGCTTCAAAAACAGAACTGCCCATTAATGATGACTTTCTTTCTCATCAAGGCAGCATCTGATGTGAATCCTCTCCAGCAGGCCTGGAAACTGATTCTGCCAACTGGAGGGGAGAGAGCCAGCATTTAGACTCAACAGGAAGCCTGGATTTCAACAGAGAAAAAATATATAAATATTTATCTAATCACATAATTAAAGGAAATCCACTGTCCCTGTACAGTTGCAATCTAAATTGCCCACTTCATTAAAATGCAAAAGTTTTTGTAAAATACTTTAAACTGTTCCCTCAAAAGGCTCTTTTCTCCATAGATTATTTTTTCAAAGAGGAAACATATTTAGATTTATATATAATATAAATTTAGAGGGGCGCCTGGGTGTCTCAGCTGGTTAAGTGTCCGACTTCAGCTCAGGTCATAATCTCTCAGTTTGTGAGTTTGAGCCCCACATCAGGCTCTGTGCTGACAGCTCAGAGCCTAGAGCCTGCTTCAGATTCTGTGTGTGTATGTCTCTCTCTGCCCCTCCCCAGCTCATATTCTAGCTCCATCCCTCTCACAAAAATAAACATTAAAAATTTTTTTTGAAAAGAAATCTTTATAATATAGTTTATATGTTTCATATTTTTGTATTCTTTATAATATGTAGGGAATATATATTTAATTATATATATGTATATAATTGCATTTTGATTTTCTCCTATACCTTTCTTCTCATTTTCCCATAGAATGGTTATGAGTTCCTGATATTTAATAAAGATATTATCAAATAGCATCATGAAACATTTCTTCAACATTACCCCCACTGGATAGTGGGTGGATTTGTCTACACAGGTGAGGGAAGTAGAAAGCTGAATTATTCAATGACTTTGATTAATGTTTATGTCAGAGCAGGAACTAATGTATCAGTAGTAGGGAAGTTCAATTAGTTCTTTAATTAATTAGACTTCTGTTTTTAGCTCTATTGTGAACAATAATTATTTGTTAGCTTTGCCTAGGACCTCGGTTAAAGCCTTGATTACAGGTATTATAAAAAATATAATGCCACGAAGGTTGGGCCTCTTTGAAGAAATGTGGTTTGTGAGAATAGAAAATTCAGTAAAAATTCAAGCACATTGTAATTTACTAAAGCTCTTAAAGCCTCCATTGAAAGTTAGAACAAAGTTCAAAATAAATGATTATAACTGAAGATTAGGATTGTAAGTAATACTCTTTCGATGCATCAGTTGTCTTCCATTTGAATTTTGGGCCACTTTTAACTGCAATAACAAGACAATATGGTATCATGCATTCAACTAAGATGCTGACTTGAGAGTCTCTCTCTCTACAATGAAATTTTATGCTTATGATGATAAGTCTACTAACTAGATGATAAGTCTACTACTAACAAATATTAAGATCATGGAGGCTTAATATTATAGGAAAGCCTGCATAATTTAGATTTCTTACCCTACTCATTGCTAGGGTTTAATCACATCTGAAAGGCAGAGTAATTTAAATGCATAAACATCTGCATATAGATGTTCCTTACTTTAGTCTATCTAGTGTTTCTCAAACATTAATGGTTTGCTCAAAGATTACTGTGCAGGAATATGCTCTTGAAACCAGTATAGTTGTACCTCATGGACCAATTAAGGGATCTTCAAGGGCAATTTTGACTGAGAATTGTAATAAGAAGTAAATCAACTCTTGAACCATTTAGGCCTGGAAATTAAAGAGCAAAAGTGTTAGCCTAACTAGCCTTTCTCCTCAACTCTACTTGTAAGATGTGACACAAATATTAGGCTACTGCTAAAATGTTGAATTTTATGAATGATTTGCTTTTTTCTTTTGAATGAAGTAGAAAGCATTTAACATTAGTCTTATAAAGTAGCATGCTTAATCTTTGGCATCTGGGGATGTTTTCCAGCGTGGGAGAGAAGGAATGCCATCTAACTCTTCACACATGGAATTCTTAGCCTAGCTCTTTGATGCTGTAGCATTTTGCTGTGGGTTGTGACTCTTTCAAATTGCTGTAGTGTTTCTGAAATGTGATTTTACAGCTAACTTTCTTCTTAACTTTAAACATAGATATATTTTTTTCAGAAAGGAAGAAAACAAAGAATAAATGAAGAAAACATGTTGATTGTGTATGCTAAAGAAGGACACCATAACTATCTGTTTTCAATGTCACAAGAGTGGCAGTGACCCCGTAAGGGACAAAAACTTTTCCCTTCTTCCCTTCTAGGTTATTTGTCTGATCTAATTATTTTTTAAGTTTATTTATTTATTTTGAGAGAGAGAGCGAGAGCACAAGCAGGTGAGGGGCAGAGAGAAGGAGAGACAGAATCCCAAGCATGCTCCATGCCATCAGCACAGAGTCTGATGCGGGGCTTGAACTCACAAACTGTGAGATCATGACCTGAGCCGAGATCAAGAGTTGGATGCTTAGCTGACTGAGCCACTCAGGTGCCCCTTGGCTTGTCTAATTATTAAATTAACATAAGACAGACTAACAGGAGGATAAAAACAAATTTAATTTTATACATACAGAAAACCTGAAGACATGAGACTCCTCAACAGTCAGGCAATTGAGGCTTGTATGCCATTCTGAGCTAAGAATGGAGTAGTGGGAGATTCAAAGGGAAGGAAGACAGTTGACAGGAAGATGGGAAAAACAAATGTTTTGTAAATTTTTTCTGTGCCATGCACATAAGTCTTTCTGATGTGAAAAGTTATTTCTGGTGGTAGCTCCATTCCTGGCCCCCTATCTAAATTCTTTCAGGCAATTAAGGGAGAGGTAAAAAGCATTTCTCAACTCTCTTGGGCCTCGTTTGTTTTCAGCTTGAAGTAATCCACATGCCAAATCTACATTCTGGAGCAGTGTATCCTGAACCCTATCACCCCCAAATAAGGTAAACAGATATGTGTAGTATTTATGAAAATTAATTTAAAATAACAAATAAATAAAACTATGTGTTTACAGTATTTATAATAACTGAGTGCTTTAAAATTTCTTTAATAGGGGTGCCTATTAAACCCTTAGGGGTTTGGGAATCCAACTCTTGATTTCAGCTCAGGTCATGATCTCACGGTTGTGAGATCCAGCCCCTTTTGGGCTCCATGCTGAGAGTGGAGCTTGCTTGAGATTCTCTCTCTCCTTCTGCCCCTTCCCTACTCATGTGTGCATGCACACACCTCACTCACTGTCTGTCAAAAAAAAATTTCTTTAATAGTCTACATTTGTATTCATGAAGTGAATGTAGGTCTACAAAAACAAGACTTAAAAAAATTAACTTCAGTTAGAAAATCAATATGCCATATTTAACTATTTTCTGTTAAAAATAATACTTTTATTACTCATTTACTTATAAAATGTTATTATGTTCACCTTTATTATGTTTGAGGCTTTTTTTGCTCTGCAATTTTAGCTTTATTCCTGTCTTCAGTTAGTACTATCCTTATTCTTATATCTTCTTTTACCCCAATTTCAACTATTTTATATAGTTTAAAGAAATCTTTTGTTTTTTACATTTCCCCTTTAAGACTTCTGAAATCTTTTTCTGTGAATTAAGCATGTGTATGTATGTGTGTGTGCATGTATGTGTGTTTGGGAAGAAGGATAGTGCTAGCAAGCAAGCAAGTAAATAAACAAAGACATTTTTAAAACTATATAGACATATATGACCCTGCACCTCTTATACAGCTGTACTTGAATGAATAAATAAAATCAGGAAGAAATCTCTTGTTAGATTTTATATGTATTAAATGTATTATTGAACATACACATTCATTGGGGTTATTGGATGTATTTCTCACTTGTGAGAAAGAAATGATTGTTAAGATGTGACCCCTGATTTTTATGAGGGGAAAAAGAAGTGTTGCAGTATCAGATAAAGCATGAACATTCCTGTAGCAAGAGGTAGTGAGGCCGGAAGGCCATGACTCACACATCCTATCAGAGGGAGGGGGTAAGGAGGACCAGCATTTATTAAAGGCCTCGTGTGAGATGGGTAACCCACTCATTTAACCCTCAGAGCAACCCTATGACAAGTGTTCATTCAGGCAATAGTTATAGAGCAAGAGCTATGCTCGGTACTGAGAATACAGTAGGGAACCAGTCAGCAAATTCCTGCCCACACGGGGGCTTCCACTCAACTAGGAGAGAGAGACAGTCAATAAGTAAGCAAACAAGTAAATACAGTGGTTCCAGTGGGAAGTGATGTGATGGAGTGAGCCAGGCAGTGGGGCATCAGGAAGTAATAGTTGAACTGGGAGGTACTTGGAAGAAGGCATCCAGTCCTGAGGAGATCTAAGGGTAGATCATTCCAACTAGATTGAAAGGACCCCCAAATGGAAATGAACATTATGTCTTCAAGGAACAAAAGGAAGGAAGGTGGATCTAGAGAAAGGTAAGCAGGGAAGAAGCAGGAAGGAGAGGAAGTCAGAGAGAAGCCAGACTCAGACCCTGGGCTGTGGTGGAGAGTTTGGTTCTTCTTCTACGTGTGATGGGAAGTACTTGGATAATTTTCTGCAGAGAAATTATGTCAAAGAGAAACCAGAGCGGGGCGCCTGGGTGGCTCAGTCGGTTAAGCGTCCGACTTCAGCTCAGGTCACGATCTCGGGGTCCATGAGTTCGAGCCCGGCGTCGGGCTCTGGGCTGATGGCTCAGAGCCTGGAGCCTGCTTCCGATTCTGTGTCTCCCTCTCTCTCTGTCCCTCCCCCATTCATGATCTGTCTCTCTCTGTATCAAAAATAAATAAACGTTAAAAAAAATTAAAAAAAAAAAGAGAAACCAGAGCTGCACAGTAGTTAAAGTGGTCAAAACCAATATGAATTGGAAACTATTGCAATAGGGATAAAGAGACCTCAGTATAGAACTGGATGCAATTCTGAATACAAAGAAAAGAGGATTTATAGCCAAGGAGCAGGGTGTGAGGTCAGTGGATGGAAAATTTTTAGAGGAGACATCAGGGATGAGGGTGGATTCTGGCTAAGCTAATTCAACAGATTTCTTGCTGAAGGCAGGTCAAGGTGATTAGATATTGAGCGTAGAGATTCTTAATAAACTGATGTACGATTCTTGCTCTTAAGGACAATACCCAAGGACAGGACCTAGTCAAAACCTGACTAAAGTTTGGTCAAGGTGAGAGTCTTTGTCAGTGACAAGATCAGATTATCTTGTTAAAAAGATTACTTTCAGCTGCTGGGTGGGAAAGGGATTGAGTGTGGAGTAGGTAAGAGTAGAGACTCAAGTTATCGCAGTGAGGCAGGTAACAGGCAGCTGAGGTTCCATGAACTTAAAGAATGGGCCACCAGTAGTGAAGCACAGATTTAATGCCAACTCTTATTCCAAAGCCCCATTCTTCTTTTTTTCTTTTTTCTTTTCTTTTTTTAAATTTACATCCAAATTAGTTAGCATATAGTGCAACAATGATTTCAGGAGTAGATTCCTTAGTGCTCCTTAACCATTGATCCCATCCCCCCCTCCCAAAACCCTTCCAGTAACCCTCTGTCTGTTCTCCATATTTATGAGTCTCTTCTGTTTTGTCCCCCTCCCTGTTTTTATATTATTTTTGTTTCCCTTCCCTTATGTTCATCTGTTTTGTCTTTTAACGTCCTCATATGAGTGAAGTCATTATTTCACTTAGCATAATACCCTCCAGTTCCATCCATGTAGTTGCAAATGGCAAGATTTCATTCTTTTTGATTGCCGAGTAATACTCTATTGTATATATATACCACCTCTTCTTTATCCGTTCACCCATTGATGGACATCTGGGCTCTTTCCATACTTTGGCTATTGTTGATAGTGCTGCTATACACATGGGGGTGCATGTGTCCCTTCAAAACAGCACACCTGTATCCCATGGATAAATGCTTAGTAGTGCAATTGCTGGGTCATAGGGTACTTCTATTTTTAGTTTTTTGAGGAACCTCCATACTGTTTTCCAGAGTAGCTGCACCAGCTTGCATTCCCACCAACAATGCAAAAGAGATTCTCTTTCTCTGCATCCTCGCCAACATCTATTGGTGCCTGAGTTATTAATGTTAGCCATTCTGACAGGTGTAAGGTGGTATCTCACAGTGGTTTGGATTTGTATTTCCTTGATGATAGTGATGTTGAGCATTTTTTCATGTGTCGGTTGGCCATCTGGGTGTCTTCTTTGGAGAAGTGTCTATTCATGTCTTTTTCCCATTTCTTCACTGGATAATTTGTTTTTTGGGTGTTGAGTTTGATAAGTTCTTTATAGATTTTGGATACTAATCCTTTATCTGATATGTCATTTGCAAATATCTTCTCCCATTCTGTCAGTTGCCTTTTAGATTTGCTGATTGTTTCCTTCACTGTGCAGAAGCTTTTTATTTTGATGAAGTACCAGTAGTTCATTTTTGCTTTTGTTTCCCTTGCCTCTGGAAACGTGTTGAGTAAGAAGTTGCTGCGGCCAAGATCAAAGAGGTTTTTGCCTGCTTCCTCCTTGAGGATTTCGATGGCTTCCTGTCTTACATTTAGGTCTTTCATCCATTTTGAGTTTATTTTTGCAAGAAAGTGGTCCAGGTTCATTCTTCTGCATGTCACTATCCAGTTTTCCCAGCACCACCTGCTGAAGAGACCGTCTTTACTCCATTGGATAGTCTTTCCTGCTTTGTCAAAGATTAGTTGGCCATATGTTTGTGGGTCCATTTCTGGGTTCTCTATTCTGTTCCATTGATCTGAGTGTCTGTTCTTGTGCCAGTACCATAGTGCCTTGATGATTACAGCTTTGTAGTATAGCTTGAAGTCCAGAATTGTGATGGCTCCCGCTTTGGTTTTCTTTTTCAAGATTGCTTTGGCTATTTGGGGACTTTTCTGGTTCCATACAAATTTTAGGATTATTCGTTCTAGCTCTGTGAAGAATGCTGGTGTTATTTTGATAGGGATTGCATTGAATATGTAGATTGCTTTGGGTAGTATCGACATTTTAACAATATGTGTTCTTCCTATCCAGGAGCATGGAATCTTTTTCCACTTTTTTTTGTCTTCTTCAGTTTCTTTCATAAGTTTTCTATAGTTTTCAGCATATAGATTTTTCACATCTTTGGTTAGATTTATTCCTAGGTATTTTATGGGTTTTTGTGCAACTGTAAGTGGGATTGATTTCTTGATTTCTCTTTCTGTTGCTTCATTGTTGGTGTATAGGAATGCAACTGATTTCTTTGCATTGATTTTATATCCTGCAACTTTGCTGAATTCATGAATCAGTTCTAGCAGTTTTTTGGTGGAATCTTTAGGGTTTTCCATATAGAGTATCATGTCATCTGCGAAGAGTGAAAGTTTGACCTCCTCCTGGCTGATGTGGATGCCTTTTATTTCTTTGTGTTGTCTGATTGCAGAGGCTACGACTTCCAATACTATGTTGAGTAACAGTGGTGAGAGTGGACATCTCTGTCTTTTTCCTGACCTTAGGGGGAAAGCTCTCAGTTTTTCCCCATTGAGGATGATATTAGTGTTGGGTTGTTCATTTATGGCTTTTATGATCTTGGTGTATGTTCCTTCTATCCCTACTTTCTTGAGGGTTTTTATCAAGAAAGGATGCTGTATTTTGTCAAATGCTTTCTCTGCATCTATTGAGAGGATCATATGGTTCTTGTCCTTTCTTTTACTGATGTGATGGATCACGTTAATTGTTTTGCAGATATTGAACCAGCCCTGCATCCCAGGTATAAATCTCACTTGGTCATGGCGAATAATTTTTTTAATGTATTGTTGGATCCAGTTGGCTAATAATTTGTTGAGGATTTTTGCATCCATGTTCATCAGCCAAAGCCCTATTCTTCTTATTATTGGGTCCCATTCCCTGTTGGTTACAGTAATGTGCAAGAAACTTATATAAAAAGTCTGATCAAGTAGTTTTGGAACATGGAATGCTCTTCAAACTAGCTATCAGACACCAGGTCAGAGGAAGTCACATAATGTCATCTTGGTAAGGCCAGTCCTATCCATGAGTCTTTAACATTCATGAGGCTCAAGACCAGAGCATTGATGGACATCTACATACCATGTGCCTAAATATTTAAAGTTAAAAGTCAAGCTGGAAGACTACTAAATAAATATGTTCATACTTCTACTTTGACTAAAATACCTTAATAATTACCTGGAAGGCCTGTTCCAATTTGGAATTCCCAAGACTCCAGGTTCACTGCCAGAACATAGAGGCAGTGAGATAATGGGACTCTGATCTCTGGCTGCCAGCCTACTATGGCTCCATCTCAGACTAAGGAAGAGGATCCATAGAGTCTCAGGAGGAAGCATTAATGGCAGGGGACCCCAGAATGTCAGACACTAGAATGTGGCTTGGACAGAAGGGTTGTAGGTTTATAGGGTAACCCCATGTCCTTGGTTCCATACACTCTTCACCCTGTGGGGAGGGCACCTCTGGGCAAGGTCAGTAGTTGGGTTTCTAAAGCACAGGACCTTGGACTGATGGTCATTTCACCAGATCTCAGAGCAATGCTGCTTCCAGTAAGTTGAGATGTGAACCGGCAAGCTACCGAGGATAGAAGGCAAACCAAATCCCTAAGATGAAGTTTTAAAAAATAAAATAAAGCATAGCATTGCTGTATTACTTTCCCATGGCTGCTGTAACAAATTATCACAATCATGGAAGCATAAAACAACAGAAATGTATTCTCTCACACTTCTGGGGGCCAAAATCTGAAATCAGTATCACTGGGCAGAAATCAAGGTTTCAGCAGGGTTGCTTTTCCTCCAGAGGTTCTAGTTGGTTCCTCCAGTTGGTTCTTTGCTTCTACCAGCTTCTGGTGCTTCTGGAATTCTTTGGCTTGTGGCTGCATCACTCCAGCCTTCAAGGCCAAAATTTTCAAATCTCTCTGTGTTCCATCTTCACATCCCCTTCTCTCTGTGTGTTCAAATCTCTCTCTTCCTCTGTCTTACAAGGATATATGTAGTTGCATTTATGGCCCATTTGAATAATCCAGGATAAATTTTCTGCCTCGATATTTTTAATTGAATCATACCTACCAAGTCCCTGTTTTCGTACAAGGCAACATTTATAGGTTCTAGGGATTAGGAGTTAATATTTTGTGGGCCAGTTGTTCAGCTTGCCACAGTATTGTCATTATCTGATGATTCACATTGTAACATCTGATCAAAACGGGATTTAAAAAAATAGTACTTTGAAAGAAAAAGCAATTAGACTTGGCACATAGTTTAATATGGAGAGAGAAATATTTTCATCTTGGATATTGTAAAGACCATCACCATTGATGACAAAAATTTTCTATTTGGTTGTCTTTTTCTATGGTAAGGGAGGAAAACTGAGAGCAGATGACTGAGAAAGCAAGGGTTTCTAGCCAACGGTTTTCTAATTTTGTTTACATTAATCGGTGCTACTTTTGGATTGGGCAGGTGGCAAACCACACCATGTTGGAAAGGAATTATTTGAGCACTTTAAAAAAGACGAATGTACACAAATAGGCAGGACTGATGACAAGCTTTTTTTTTCCTGAGAATTTGAGATGGGAGTCTTGAATTCAATTCAACATTTCAATTAAACTCAAAAACATTTATTGAGAGACCACTGGATGCCAAACACTGAGCTTTGGGAATAGAAAAATTGTATCCCAGACATGGTCTCTAAGATCTCGCAATTTTTCATGTGAGAGAGTCACAAACACAAACAAGAAAATAAAAATACAAGGTGTTAAGTGTTGTGAGAGGGGTATGATTGAAGTGCTGGGGATGAAGTTCCAAAAGGAGAAAAAAAGAGAATCTAGGAAAATATCTGACACTCAAGGAGCACTCGATAAATATTTGAATGAATGGACCACTTCCCTTTCCTCCCTAACACCTCCCCCATCCCACTGTGAGTTTGAGCTATCATCTTCTCTTGCCTGAGCCACTCTAATAGCCTCCAAACTCGTCCCCTGTTGCCACTGTCATTCTCCAAATCTATTCTCCATATAGGAAATCCATGTCTTCTCTGACCAAAATCCTTTAATTGTTTCCTACCATATTGGAAATAAGATTCCATCTACTTGCCATGGCCTACTAGGTAACATGATGTATCCCCTGTTCATCTTTTGACTGTTGTTTATGTTCAAGGCCACACAGGCCTTCTTTCTCTTGCTAGAGTCTCTGAGCTCATTCCTGCCTCAGGGCCTTTGTTCTTTCCTTTTCCTCAGTTCTACCTTAGTTCCTTCTTTTTATCCAGTCTCTGCTCAGGTCTTCCACTTGCAGAGGAACTCATCTGACTAGGGATCTAATGTGTTTTTTTTTTTCCATAGTAGGTATCAATTTCCAAAAGTGATCCCTGTGTTTATTTATTTTCTTCCTTTTCAACTGAAATATAATTTCCTTGAGGCAGGGACCTTGTCAATCTTCTACAACATCTTATCTCCATTGCTTGTCACATAATAGATAGAAATTTTAGCACTTGCCGTTGATATAAAAATTCAAAATGTATACTGCCCAAATTCAGGGCCCTGATGAAAAGAACTCCCAGAAAAATATACAGCAGCTATAGTGTTCTAGGCATCAGTGATGTTATTACTGCAAGCCTATAAGTAGGCTTATGAGTCAATCCCATAAAGGCTGCAGTGGACAGCTGTCAAGTTTTCATGAAGGATGATTTTAGTGTTCTTTCTAGACTCCTATGCTAGTCATTGAGCTAGAATTATGATAAGGAGTAAGACAACTTTAAAAAATACAGTATTGCTTTAAAATGAGAATAGTTCAAGAGATAAAACTGTGGTAATTTGAATTAGTTATTTGAAAATCTCTTTCTCTGGGGTCTTCTTTCCTGTACTTCAACAATAAAAATATTTGTAAGTGGTTTGCAACCAGAGAAGCTTATTATAAAAATGTATTTTGGTTGCTTAAAAATGCTCATTGGTTAGTATTTTTCACTTGTCAGTTGCTGTGGTGTGTGTTGTCTGGAAGCCTCATCTCTTTTTCCTTTGGGTTATTGCCTGAGCATCAAGCTAGTATATTTTGTTTGCCAGTCTTATTACATTAGAAGTTAAACGGAAAAAGCTCCTTTGTGTAAAGGTCAAGCTTTCTTTAAAAAGCTTCTGGCATTCAAAGTTGAAGCAGTAAACAGCAAAAGAGGATGGTGAGGTTGAACAAATGGGCCTTAATTGGCCATTAGACTTGGACTGATTAAAAAAAATGAATGTTTAACTCTGCGTTCTGGGTATCCACCATATGTAAGGTAGTTCCCCCTTAGTGGGCTCACTTTAGATAAGTATCATCTAAATCCTTTCTCATTAAAAACTTCCTTTGGACGTTGCCGTGGTAAATACCTGGTATAAAAAGCTACCTCTGGCTCACCCCCCTTTCCTCTGATTCTTCACTTAATCAGGCTTAATCATTATTCATTTGCCTAATTCAGGAAACATTTAAAGTTGTTTTTCACTTAATCATTTTGACTAAAAAAGCTACTAGACCAGTAGAGATTTTTGAAGTCTGTTAAAACCATTAGACTATAAAATGGTGAATTCTAATTATTATCTAAATAAGACAGGGGAGAAAGAAAGAATCAGGAAGTACTTTTAATGGTTAGAGGAACACATGCAGAACCTGGGCAGACTGGTGAATGAGTGGAGATGAGGCCCTGGGGAGAAGGAGGACAAGTTATCTATTATTGTGGCTCAGCTCTGAAGGGGTTTTAAGTTAGGGACACCTATGTGAGAATAGACTATGCAGGTAACTGTCATCTCCAATTAACACTTTCTGGAGACCCATGATGAGGGAGCCACATACTGAGCCTGTTAAAGAGTTGGTTTCTCCAGTCAAGAGGTGCCATGAGGGATGTCTTTGATGGGTGGGAAGCAGAGTGGGGATTGGATTTTAGCTTTAAAATCACCCTACTAAACTGGCATAAATTGACACAACCCTACAGAGCAGTGCAATTAGAGGGGCTGATGATAACTTCCTGGAAACAGGCAGCAGGTTCCCTTAGAGAGGTGCAATATATTTATTTTAATTTTTAAAAAATAATAGGCTATATTTAGAACAGTTATAGATTTACCAGAAAAATCAAGCAAATAGTACAGAGTTCCTGAGACATCTCTTCCCACCCCCACACCATGTAGTTACTCTTATAATTAACACTTTACATTAGTTTGGTATGTTTGTTATAACTAATGAACCAATACCAATATGTTATTATTAATTCAAATTCATGCTCTATTTAACTCAAGTTTTACACTAGTTTTTACCTGGTGTCCTTTTTCTGTTCCAGGATCCCATCCAGAATATCACATTACATTTAGTTACCATATCTCCTTAGGCAATTCTTGATTGTTTCTCAGACTTCCCTTGTTTTTGATGACTGACAGTTTTGAGCACTGATCAAATATATGATAGAATGTCCTTTTACTGGAATTTGTCTGATATTTTTCTCATGATTAAGACTGGAGTATCTTCTCAGCCTTTTGGCTAAGATCAAGTGAAGACTGGAGTTATGGGTTTGGAGAAAGAAAATCAAGAAGTAAAGGGCCATTTTCATCACATCATATCAGGATACAAACTTTCAACATGATCTATGACTATTAATGTTGACTTTGATCACCTGGCTGATTTAGTGTTTATTTTTCAGGTTTCTCCATTATAAAGTTACTCCTCTCCATCCCCTTCCTTATTGTGGTTTTTGGAAGGAAGTCACTATGGGAAGCCCACACTTAAGGGGTAGAGAGTTATGTTCCCCTTCCTTTCAGTAAAGCATCTCCATAATTTGTTTTGGAATTCATCTACATGAAGAGATTTGTCTCTTCTCCCCATTTATTAATTTATTCAATTATTATTTATTTTAATATGGACTCACATATTTATTTTACACCTTGGTCTATAATATGATACTACTTTATTTTGTTGCTCAAATTATTGAAATAATTTGATGATTGGCTTTGGCCACTGGGAACTCTTTCATTTGGTTCCTATGTTCTATTGACATACCTTCATCACTGTGAAGTTTTTATGGAGGTGGGTCACTTCCTTATTTTCTGCCACTACAAGATGCTCCAGACTCATGTTATGTATTTCTTGATCAGTGCTAGAATTAACCATTTTCCCAAGGAGTACTGGTTCCTTCTACTGAGAATGATTAGATTATCAGAAACCAAGATCTGAGTGCTGGGCATACTCATTACTACTGGAGTCAGTTCTTTTAGGCAGTGTCAGCTGACAGCAAAGAAATGTATGTAGGTATGCAATAGATAGATAGATAGGTAGATAGATAGATAGATAGATGTATATACATATACATATACACACATATATCTATAAGTATCTCTATATGTAACCATCTGTAACATTATTAACTTAAACATAAGTTCTTACCAATAATGTCACAAACTCTGGTCCATTACCACATGGATCTTGCTAACCTCCTCCCCTTGCTGATCTATAAATTTTCTCCCCAATAGGAAGAAACCATTTATTTGATTATTTAATTCTAGAATACATATATATCAGCATCAGAATTTTTAAGCCATATCCCTATGGAGAACAGTATTTATGTGCAGTTCTTTTACCTCTAGTTTTAGGACAGTCCTTTTCCCATACCCCTTTAGTGAGGTTGTTTTATATATTTGTAATATAGCTAGATTCTCTTGTCACAGTTTTCATTCTTAACTGGGATTCCTTAATGAAGAGATGTGATATTTTAATAAATAATTTAACGTTTGCCAAATATATCTTAATGGTAAGCAAGATGCTTTCTTTTTAAAATGTTTATTTATTCATTTTGAGAGAGAGAAAGAGAAAAAGAAAGTGAGCACAAGTGAAAGGGGTAGAGAGAGAGGGAGAGAGAGAATCCCAAGCAGAATCTGTGCTGTCAGCACAGAGTCCTACATGGGCTCAATCCCACAAACGGTGATATCATGACCTGAGCCGAAATCAAAAGTCAGGTGTTCAACCAACTGAGCCACCCAGGTACCTCACAAAATGCTCGCTTTTTATTTATTATGTATTTATTTATTTAAAGTCAAGTTAGTTAACATATAGTGTAGTATTGGTTTCAGGAGCAGAACTCAGTGATTCATCACTTACCATATAACACCCGGTTCTCATCCCAGCAAACGCCCTCCTTAATGCCCATCACCCATTTAGCCCATCCCCCCCCTCAACTCCAGCAACTCTCAGTTTGTTCTCTGTATTTAAGTCTCATGTGGAGAAAAATCATATAGAGGGCTTTTGCAGAAGATGGCGGCATAGGAGGACGCTGGGCTCACCGCGCGTCCTGCTGATCACTTAGATTCCACCTACACCTGCCTAAATAACCCAGAAAACCGCTAGAGGATTAGCAGAATGGAGTCTCCAGAGCCAAGCGCAGACGAGAGGCCCACGGAAGAGGGTAGGAAGGGCGGCGAGGCGGTGCGCACTCCACAGACTGGCGGGAGGGAGCCGGGGCGGAGGGGAGGCTCGCCCGCCAAGCAGAGCCCCGGAGTCTGGCTTGCAAAAGCGGAGAGGCCTGACGGACTGTGTTCCCACAGCAAGCGTGACTTAGCGTCTGGGAGGTCATAAGTTAACAGCTCTACTCAGAAAGCAGGAAGGCTGGAGGACAAAGGGAGGGAGAGCTGCTGAGCCCCCAACGACAGAGCTCAGTTTGGTGGGGGACAAAGGCGCTCGCCAGCGCCATCTCCCCCGCCCATCCCCCAGCCAAAATCCCAAAGAGAACCAGTTCCTGCCAGGGAACTTGCTCGCTCCGCGCAAACACCCAGCTCTGTGCTTCTGCGGAGCCAAACCTCCGGCAGCGGATCTGACTCCCTCTCGCTGCCACAGGGCCCCTCCTAAAGTGGATCACCTAAGGAGAAGCGAGCTAAGCCTGCCCCTCCTGCCCCCGTGCACCTTGCCCACCCACCCCAGCTAATATGCCAGATCCCCAGCATCACAAGCCTGGCAGTGTGCAAGTAGCCCAGATGGGCCACGCCACCCCACAGTGAATCCCGCCCCTAGGAGAGGGGAACAGAAGGCACACACCAGTCTGACTGTGGCCCCAGCGGTGCGCTGGGGGCAGACATCAGCTCGGACTGCGGCCCCGCCCACCAACTCCAGTTATACACCACAGCACAGGGGAAGTGCCCTGCAGGTCCTCACCATGCCAGAGACTATCCAAAATGACCAAGCGGAAGAATTCCCCTCAGAAGAATCTCCAGGAAATAACAACAGATAATGAGCTGATCAAAAAGGATTTAAATAATATAACAGAAAGTGAATTTAGAATAATAGTCATAAAATTAATCGCTGGGCTTGAAAACAGTATAGAGGACAGCAGAGAATCTCTTGCTACAGAGATCAAGGGACTAAGGAACAGTCACTAGGAGCTGAAAAACGCTTTAAACGAAATGCAAAACAAAATGGAAACCACCATGGCTCGGATTGAAGAGGCAGAGGAGAGAATAGGTGAACTAGAAGATAAAGGTATGGAAAAAGAGGAAGCTGAGAAAAAGAGAGATAAAAAAATCCAGGAGTATGAGGGGAAAATTAGAGAACTAAGTGATACACTAAAAAGAAATAATATATGCATAATTGGTATCCCAGAGGAGGAAGAGAGAGGGAAAGGTGCTGAAGGGGTACTTGAAGAAATAATAGCTGAAAACTTCCCTGAACTGGGGAAGGAAAAAGGCATTGAAATCCAAGAGGCACAGAGAACTCCCTTCAGACGTAACTTGAATCGATCTTCTGCATGACATATCATAGTGAAACTGGAAAAATACAAGGATAAAGAGAAAATTCTGAAAGCAGCAAGGGGTAAAGGTGCCCTCACATATAAAGGGAGACCTATAAGACTCGTGACTGATCTCTCTTTTGAAACTTGGCAGGCCAGAAAGAATTGGCACGAGATTTTCAGTGTGCTAGACAGAAAAAATATGCAGCCGAGAATCCTTTATCCAGCAAGTCTGTCATTTAGAATAGAAGGAGAGATAAAGGTCTTCCCAAAGAAACAAAAACTGAAGGAATTTGTCACCACTAAACCAGCCCTACAAGAGATCCTAAGGGGGACCCTGTGAGACAAAGTACCAGAGACATCACTACAAGCATAAAACATACAGACATCACAATGACTCTAAACCCGTATCTTTCTATAATAACACTGAATGTAAATGGATTAAATGCGCCAACCAAAAGACATAGGGTATCAGAATGGATAAAAAAACAAGACCCATCTATTTGCTGTCTACAAGAGACTCATTTTAGACCTGAGGACACCTTTAGATTGAGAGTGAGGGGATGGAGAACCATTTATCATGCTACTGGAAGCCAAAAGAAAGCTGGAGTAGCCATACTTATATCAGACAAACTAGACTTTAAATTAAAGGCTGTAACAAGAGATGAAGAAGGGCATTATATAATAGTTACAGGGTCTATCCATCAGGAAGAGCTAACAATTATAAATGTCTATGCGCCGAATACCGGAGCCCCCAAATATATAAAACAATTACTCATAAACATAAGCAACCTTATTGAGAAGAATGTGGTGATTGCAGGGGACTTTAACACCTCACTTACAGAAATGGATAGATCATCTAGACACATGGTCAATAAAGAAACAAGGGCCCTGAATGAGACATTGGATCAGATGGACTTGACAGATATATTTAGAACTCTGCATCCCAAAGCAACAGAATATACTTTCTTCTCGAGTGCACATGGAACATTCTCCAAGATAGATCATATACTGGGTCACAAAACAGCCCTTCATAAGTTTACAAGACTTGAAATTATACCATGCATACTTTCAGACCACAATGCTATGAAGCTTGAAATCAACCACAGGAAAAAGTCTGGAAAACCTCCAAAAGCATGGAGGTTAAAGAACACCCTACTAACGAATGAGTGGGTCAACCAGGCAATTAGAGAAGAAATTAAAAAATATATGGAAACAAACGAAAATGAAAATACAACAATCCAAACGCTTTGGGACGCAGCGAAGGCAGTCCTGAGAGGAAAATACATTGCAATCCAGGCCTATCTCAAGAAACAAGAAAAATCCCAAATACAAAATCTAACAGCACACCTAAAGGAAATAGAAGCAGAACAGCAAAGGCAGCCTAAACCCAGCAGAAGAAGAGCAATAATAAAGATCAGAGCAGAAATAAACAATATAGAATCTAAAAAAACTGTAGAGCAGATCAATGAAACCAAGAGTTGGTTTTTTGAAAAAATAAACAAAATTGCCAAACTTCTAGCCAGGCTTCTCAAAAAGAAAAGGGAGATGACCCAAATAGATAAAATCATGAATGAAAATGGAATTATTACAACCAATCCCTCAGAGATACAAACAATTATCAGGGAATACTATGAAAAATTATATGCCAACAAATTGGACAACCTGGAAGAAATGGACAAATTCCTGAACACCCACACTCTTCCAAAACTCAATCAGGAGGAAAGAGAAAGCTTGAACAGACCCATAACCAGCGAAGAAATTGAATCGGTTATCAAAAATCTCCCAACAAATAAGAGTCCAGGACCAGATGGCTTCCCAGGGGAGTTCTACCAGACGTTTAAAGCAGAGATAATACCTATCCTTCTCAAGCTATTCCAAGAAATAGAAGGGGAAGGAAAACTTCCAGACTCATTCCATGAGGCCAGTATTACTTTGATTCCTAAACCAGACAGAGACCCAGTAGAAAAAGAGAACTACAGGCCAATATCCCTGATGAATATGGATGCAAAAATTCTCAATAAGATACTAGCAAATCGAATTCAACGGCATATAAAAAGAATTATTCACCATGACCAAGTGGGATTCATTCCTGGGATGCAGGGCTGGTTCAACATTCGCAAATCAATCAACGTGATACATCACATTAACAAAAAAAAAGAGAAGAACCATATGATCCTGTCAATCGATGCAGAAAAGGCCTTTGACAAAATCCAGCACCCTTTCTTAATAAAAACCCTTGAGAAAGTCGGGATAGAAGGAACATACTTAAAGATCATAAAAGCCATTTATGAAAAGCCCACAGCTAACATCATCCTCAACGGGGAAAAACTGAGAGCTTTTTCCCTGAGATCAGGAACACGACGGGGATGCCCACTCTCACCGCTGTTGTTTAACATAGTGCTGGAAGTTCTAGCATCAGCAATCAGACAACAAAAGGAAATCAAAGGCATCAAAAATGGCAAAGATGAAGTCAACCTTTCGCTTTTTGCAGATGACATGATATTATACATGGAAAATCCGACAGACTCCACCAAAAGTCTGCTAGAACTGATACATGAATTCAGCAAAGTTGCAGGATACAAAATCAATGTACAGAAATCAGTTGCATTCTTATACACTAACAATGAAGCAACAGAAAGACAAATAAAGAAACTGATCCCATTCACAATTGCATCAAGAAGCATAAAATACCTAGGAATAAATCTAACCAAAGATGTAAAAGATCTGTATGCTGAAAAGTATAGAAAGCTTATGAAGGTAATTGAAGAAGATTTAAAGAAATGGAAAGACATTCCCTGCTCATGGATTGGAAGAATAAATATTGTCAAAATGTCAATACTACCCAAAGCTATCTACACATTCAATGCAATCCCAATCAAAATTGCACCAGCATTCTTCTCAAAACTAGAACAAGCAATCCTAAAATTCATATGGAACCACAAAAGGCCCTGAATAGCCAAAGTAATTTTGAAGAAGAAGACCAAAGCAGGAGGCATCACAATCCCAGACTTTAGCCTCTACTACAAAGCTGTCATCATCAAGACAGCATGGTATTGGCACAAAAACAGACACATAGACCAATGGAATAGAATAGAAACCCCAGAACTAGACCCACAACCGTATGGCCAACTCATCTTTGACAAAGCAGGAAAGAACATCCAATGGAAAAAAGACAGTCTCTTTAACAAATGGTGCTGGGAGAACTGGACAGCAACATGCAGAAGGTTGAAACTAGACCACTTTCTCACACCATTCACAAAAATAAACTCAAAATGGATAAAGGACCTGAATGTGAGACAGGAAACCATCAAAACCTTAGAGAAGAAAGCAGGAAAAGACCTCTCTGACCTCAGCCATAGCAATCTCTTACTCGACACATCCCCAAAGGCAAGGGAATTAAAAGCAAAAGTGAATTACTGGGACCTTATGAAGATAAAAAGCTTCTGCACAGCAAAGGAAACAACAAACAAAACTAAAAGGCAAAAGGCAACCAACGGAATGGGAAAAGATATTTGCCAATGACATATCAGACAAAGGGCTAGTATCCAAAATCTATAAAGAGCTCACCAAACTCCACACCCGAAAAACAAATAACCCAGTGAAGAAATGGGCAGAAAACATGAATAGACACTTCTCTAAAGAAGACATCCGGATGGCCAACAGGCACATGAAAAGATGTTCAATGTCGCTCCTTATCAGGGAAATACAAATCAAAACCACACTAAGATATCACCTCATGCCCGTCAGAGTGGCCAAAATGAACAAATCAGGAGACTATAGATGCTGGAGAGGATGTGGAGAAACGGGAACCCTCTTGCACTGTTGGTGGGAATGCAAATTGGTGCAGCCGCTCTGGAAAGCAGTGTGGAGGTTCCTCAGAAAATTAAAAATAGACCTACCCTATGACCCAGCAATAGCACTGCTAGGAATTTATCCAAGGGATACAGGAGTACTGATGCATAGGGGCACTTGTACCCCAATGTTTATAGCAGCACTCTCAACAATAGCCAAATTATGGAAAGAGCCTAAATGTCCATCCACTGATGAATGGATAAAGAAATTGTGGTTTCTATACACAATGGAATACTACGTGGCAATGAGAAAAAATGAAATATGGCCTTTTGTAGCAACGTGGATGGAACTGGAGAGTGTGATGCTAAGTGAAATAAGCCATACAGAGAAAGACAGATACCATATGGTTTCACTCTTATGTGGATCCTCTTATGAGAAACTTAACAGGAACCCATGGGGGAGGGGAAGGAAAGAAAAAAAAAAAAGAGGTTAGAGTGGGAGAGAGCCAAAGCATAAGAGACTGTTAAAAACTGAGAACAAACTGAGGGTTGATGGGGGGTGGGAGGGAGGGGAGGGTTGGTGATGGGTATTGAGGAGGGCACCTTTTGGGATGAGCACTGGGTGTTGTATGGAAACCAATTTGACAATAAATTTCATATATTAAAAAAAAAAAGAAAAATCATGTAGATGTTTTTTGGTTGCTATATTGGAAAAAAAAAAAAGAGTCTCATGTGGTTTGCCTCCCTCTGTTTTTATCTTATTTTTCCTTCCCTTCCCTATGTTAATCTGTTTTGTTTCTTTTTTTTAATGTTCTTATTTTTGAGAGAGAGAGAGCGAGTGTGGAAGGGGCAGAGAGAGAGAGGGAGACACGGAATCAGAAGCAGGCTCCACGCTCTGAGCTGTCAGCCCAGAGCCCAATGCAGGGCTTGAACTCCCAAGCTGTGAGATCATGACTGAGCTGAAGTGGGACACTTAATTGACTGAGCCACCCAGGCACCCCCATTTGTTTTGTTTCTTAAATTCCACATATGAGTGAAATCGTATAATATCCTATAATATTTGTCTTTCTCCAACTGACTTATTTCCCTTAGCATAATTCACTCTAGTTCCATTCACGTTGTTACAAAAGGCAAGATTTCATTCTTTTTCATCACTGAGTGTATGTATGCATGTGTGTGTGTATGTCTATATATACATATATATATATATATGTATATGTATATATGTGTGTGTGTGTCTATATATATATATATGTGTGTCTATATAAGTGTGTGTGTCTATATATATATATATATGTGTGTGTGTCTATATATATATATATATGTGTGTGTGTCTATATAAGTGTGTGTGTCTATATATATATATATATGTGTGTGTGTCTATATATATATATATGTGTGTCTATATATGTGTGTGTGTCTATATATATATATATATATATATATATATATATATATATACACACCACATCTTCTTTATCCATTCATCAGTCAATGAACATTTGGGCTCTTTCCATAATTTGGCTGTTGTTAATAGTACTACTATAAACATTAGGGTGCATGTGCCCCTTCAAATCAGCATTTTGTATCATTTGGATAAATACCTGGTAGTGCAGTCACTGGGTCATAGGGTCATTCTATTTAATTTTTTGAGGGACTTTCATAGTGTTTTCTAGAGTGGCTACACCAGTTTGCATTCCCAGCAATAGTGCAGAAGGGTTCCCCTTTCTCCACATCCTCACCAACATCTGTTATTTCCTGCTGCAAGATGCTGTTTAAATAGATTTCTTTATTTTAACAGATATGTATTTATTTTAATTTGTACTGGAAAAAAGTATATGACTTCTAAAGAAACTATAATTTTACAACTATTATTGATTAAGATGGAAATAAATATATTTAATTTTAAAACTGAATCATATTAATGAAAATTGATAGTGACAGGGAATGACTGAAGTTTGGGGAAAACTAATTTATGCACAAGACCCATCTACATCATGGTACATCTTATCCATATCTGGGAGGAGATAAGAGTCGGGCTCCATTTTTATTAGGATCAGAGGCTTACAAACGTGGTGATGGACATGCACAAAGAGACAATGAATCATGAGGATTAACTCATGGGCATGGGGCGGGGGGGTGGGTCAATACAAAACAAAATCCTGGCGCTGGGTGGAAGGTTGTTTACAACAGACATGAGGCCATACCTCTGTTTACCTAAATTGGTCTAGGGGACAAGAAACACAGAACATGCTACTTCAGAGTCAACAAGGCACCTTTCTTTTGCTAATTAGCTCCACTCTGGGCAACTTGGCCCCATTGTGAACTATAGCCCTATTTACCTGTTTACCTAATTTGGTCCTTCCTTCCTATGAAAGCAGCTTTCTGCTACTGTACTAAGTTGGGGGGCACTTTTGCCCTGCATACCTAATCTTGTTTACTTCATCCTGGATGTTTTCATCCTGAAATTCCCTATTCCTATACCTTTGTCCTATACTGGGAGCCTTTGCCCAATTTGTCCTATACCGGGGGCTTTTGCCCCATTTACCTGATCTTTTTTTACCTAATCTTGTTTACCCAAACTTGGGTGTGTACATCCTATGGCTTTCTATTTTTTTTTTTTTATGTTTATTTTTTGAGAGACATAGAGAGAGAACAAGTTGGGGAAGGGCAGAGAGAGAAGGAGACACAGAATCTGAAGCAGGCTCCAGGCTCCGAGCCGTCAGCACAGAGCCCAATGTGGGGCTCAAACCCACAAACCGCAAGCTCGTAACCTGAGCTAAAGTGGGACACTCAACTGACTGAGCCACCCAGGCACCACTCTAATTCTTTATGCCTTGTTAACCCATCGGTGTAAGCTCAGGAAATTCCTAAGCTTATTCCCCACATAGCTTCAGATTCCCCAACCTATGACATTCTTGATAGTTCAAAACAGCAATCTGGTATACAGATAATAATATTCTAATATACATGATCTATCTCTTAATTTTTTTTGTCTAAAGTAGCAATGCTGTTCTTTCTGATCTAGTCTCATATAATTTTATACTACCTGAGGTAACAGTCATTCTGTAAATTTGGCCGGCTTCTCACTGAGTTGGCAGCTTCTTCAAATAGCATAATCTGGAGAATTCTTGGATCTCCAAGTTGAAGAAAGATGGACTTTATCAGAATCCTAAATAAGATAGTCCTGTTGGCAACGCTAATGCTCTGAGTCACCAAATAAAAACCTAATTGAAAGAAATAGCATCTTGAATGACACATAGATGGGACCAAGATACCTTGACGTGGATGAAGATAAAGATTAAAAAAAAAAAAAGACAAAAATAAATCTTGGAGGATTTATAAAAATACAGATTGCTGGGCTGCTTCTCCAGAATTTCTAATTCAGTAGGTCTAGGTAGGGCTCAGGAATTTGCACTTCTAAGAAATTCCTAGGAGATACTGAAGTTTTGGGGATAGGGAGAGACCATACTGTGACAACCATTAGTCTAGTTGTTCAGGCAGTGACTTAAAGAAAGCAAAAGGACAGATTAACCCTGCCTATGTTATTATAGAAAAAATATCATTGCTTGAAGGCAAAATCTTCAAATGAAATTTTAGTTATCTAAATGAAATTAAATGTGAACCTTGGAGTTTCCTTAATTTTATTGTGATTATTAATCATAAGATCAATAATCTTAGTAAGGAAATATCAACCTGTTAATTTAACAAAAGTGACAATTATCAACATCATCAGCTTTATCATAATTCTTTCCCTTTCATAGCAAAAAGCCTCAGATTTTTAGTAAATATTAAATAAAAACTCTATTTGGGTTTGACTTTTTTAAAATCAGGGACTTTTTGTTTTTTTAGGAATAGTGGTTGATAGGAATAAGTAGTTGGGGCAAGAAGAACATTTTTTCAATTATATTTTACTTTGTTAGTTTTAAAACATACCTTAAATTTGTTTCATTTTTCATTTGCTCATTTAAGTGTATCTTAAAATATAAGTATAAAAATCTTAAATTCATAACCTGAGATCTAGTAACCCAGTTTTAAAAAATCTCTCTTTATGGTACATTATGAAATGTAAGCAAAGCTTGGGAACAAAGATAATCATTTTGGCATTATTTAAGAATTAAAATTAGAATTCACCCCACTGTCCAATATTAAGGGACTGTTTAAATATGTTGTTAAATAAAATTGAATGTTGTGTAGTTCTCTATTAGTCAAATGTGCAAATGACAAAGAAATTCTTGACATCATGTAAAAACTTGCAAATTGATATATTTTATAAATGGCATGGGTCACAAATGGGTTAAATACATAAAAATTACCCTGATGTAAAACATGTCAAAATGATATATAGTTTATCATAAGGGTCAAAAGTGCTGCCTCTGAATACAGACGCAATGGACATAAACCTAAGTCCTAATACTTTCTTCCATGTGACCTTAAATGAATTTATTAATTTCTTTTTGTTCTCCACTGTGAGATGTCAGTTGTGGTACAGTGGGATATACATATTTGGCCTTTGTCCTGGGTTCCTGACACTGTGTAAGACTTTTGGACTTTTTGGAGTGATAGGAGTGTCTTTCATTATTTATAACAAGTTCCTTTCAACCATATACCCAAGTTCATTCTTATAAGGTGACTCTTTTGGATCTCTACATAGCTTCAGGATGGGGGCTGGTGACCAGAAAGCCCAAAACATGGTTACACTCAGCCCCACTCTCCAACTTCCAGGGAGGAGAGAGGGGCTGGAGATTAAGTTTAGTAACCAATGGCCAATGATTTAATCAATCATGCCTATGTAATAGAACTTCCATAAAAAAAAACAAACAAACAAAAACAAAAACCCTAAATGATGGGGTTCAAAGAGCTTCCAGGTTGGTGAAGACATCAAGGTCATGGGAGGATGATGTGCCTAGAGAGGACTTGGAAACTCTGTGCCTCCCACTCAGCCCCATGCTTTGCTTTGCACTTCTCTTCCATCTGGATGTTCTTAATTTGTATCTTTTATAATAAATTGGTAATAGTAAACAGTTTTCCAGTATTCTCTGAACCATTCTAGCTAATTATTGAACTGAGAGATGGTTTGGGGAAATCCTAATATATAGGTGGTTGGTCAGAACTACAGGGGGCCCAAGGACTTGCAACTGGCATCTGAATTGGGGCAGTCCTGTGGGACTAAACCTTTTATCTTAGGAGATCTGATGTTAACTCCAGGTAGATAGTGTCAGAATTGAATTAAATTGTTGGACACCTAGTTGGTGTCTGGAGAATTGGAGAATTTGTTCTTGGTATTGTAAAATATCCTAAGAGTCATATTATTATTTAGCTGTAACATTAACAGTTCAGTTGGGAAAGCAGGTATTTCATTCCAGGTATTTCAACCAAAAAGGAAGTAATAATATTTGGGGGCTTAAAAAACTGTTGGAAGGGCTGGAGAGGAAAGTCAAGAAAGTGGTCATTAGATTTTACAGCTGTGTTTCAGAGACGGGGGAATTACAGAGACCATCCAGTCTTAAGGACTATAGAAGACTATATACATTGTTCTAGTTATGCCTAAGCCCCATAGTATGTAGCTGGAAGGGGACTCAGAGACCATTGAAAGAGTAATTTCTGCTGAAGCCTACATGTCTGCTAGAAGAAGAATGGATTCTGGTTGTCTCCCAAATCTAATGCTAGAGTATTTTACTAACTGGCAAAATGTAAATTGCATGCAGAACCTAAGTGGGTCTAGGACATGTAATTATCCATCTTCCAACTTCCATGATAAAGGGAAAAGCACACACACACACACAAATAGGAATAAAAGCTAATCCTTCAAAAATGATGTTAAAAATCCACCATACTATTTCATAGGGCTTTTATGAGGTTTAAGTAAGAGATGCATCTAAAGTACTAACAGAACATATGGACACATTTTATGTATTTATTTACTGTAAGCATTTTTGATGATGATGATGATGATGATGGTAAGGTCTTAATGGGTAATGGACACCATGGATAATCTGTCTTGCTGTATATTTTTCCCACACTTTTAAATTTTCTACAGTAAAACTTCTTTATGTACTTAGAAGAAAATTAAGTAAATACCAACATGAATGCTAGGAAATCATGTTTTCTGTAGGTGCATGTAAAACATTAGTATATAATAGGATATTAGAAGAAATTGTAATATCAACTCAGAAGCAAAATACATTTTCTGCACAAGCCAAGTATGTAGACCTTCATTCTGCACATGTTAGAAACTTGAGATTGATATGTATCATCAGCACAGTTCTTGCTAGCTTTGCCATTCATGAGAGTTTTAAAAAACTTTTTAGTAGGGTTCTTATTTTAGATATTGAGTGAATTCTGATTCAAGCCTTACTTCTGTGATTCAAACTTAATTATTCTACCTGCTGTCTTCCAAAAATAAAAATGCTTCCAATTTTGTGAGAACATCTTGGGAAAAATTGGAAAAGGCAAATGACTAACAGGAAGAACATTCAGTATACCTAGAACATAAAGAGTAATAGGAAAATGAAAAGAGCTAATTTTTCAGTGAACCTGTGGAGACAATTCCAGTTAAAAGACTAATTAAAATATTGAGGCAGATAATGTTGTTTTCATCATGAAATGATATAAAAGACCCAAAAAGCATTATCCTTCCAGAACAAATGTTAAAATGCGACACACTGCCTTGACATTTTTAATGTGGCATGAAATCTATTGAGTTATTATTACCATAAATTTTTAATAATATAAAATATTATAACTTGGTATTTTAATCAAAGAATATTAGTAGAGTGACTCAGTATCTGAGCTTTGCTCTAAGTGTATTAAAATAATTCTTTCAAAAGCACCAATTATGATTGTCAGAGTAAGTGGAAAATAATTTATTTAGGAAGTAACCGCATTCTTAATGTTCCCTACCCACTGACTCAGAGCTGATTAATACTTTACAAACCAGATGTGATTAGCCAGTAGCCTGGCTTGGACGAGTTGTTTCATTACTGGCCCATTATTGTGTTAGCCCTTTGCTCAAGAACTGATTAGTGAGCCAATTAACTACCCTCTCCTTAGTGTGCAGGAACACAGAATTGTGTTTTTATCTTTTAACAGATGTCACCTACCATAGTTATTTATTCTGAATATCATGAGAACTAAGAGAAAATAGAGTAAAGATGTCTCAGTGTTCAAGCTTCTCACTGTTGGGTTTAAAAATATCCCAGAAATTTAGGTAGAAATTGAAAGAGGGAGTAAATAGTTACTTTTATAGAGCCCTCTATTTAGGGTGAGCTCTGTGTTTGTGCAACATTTCATTAGAACATAAATGCTAACAAGGCAGGATTTTGTTTTGTTTACCTTGGAATCAAAATGCTGAGAATGGTGCCTGGCATGTAGTAGATGCTAAATAAACATGTCTATTTAATGATCAAATGAATACTTGACATGATGCTTGTGTATAATGGCAAAGAGAACATGGTTCTTGCCTATAGGGAACTCTCAGGCCAGAAAATAAGCAGACACACAAATAGATATAGGTGAATTATTATAATACACATAAAATAATAATAATGAACTATTATAATACAGGTATAAGGAAGAATATGAGACAAGGAGGGACTAAATTTGGTATTGGGAGGAGGTGGAGGGTTGGGATAGGGGCAGAGCAAAATTCCCAGGGATGGAGACACATAGATTTTAAAGAATTGTTGGTAACTCAGCAAGCCAAATAGAAGGTCCAGAAAAGGAACACAACATATATAAAGGTATAGATTCATGGAAGAGCACCGCCTATTAAAAATATAAGAAGGGAAGTTGTTTGCATAACTCAAAAATGTTTTAGGTTTTATAGTTATGATTTCCAAAAAAAGAAATGACAGCACATGGTAAAGAACAGGGTTGAAAAGAAAATCTGAAAGTGGTACATTAAAATCATTATTGAAAACACTAAATACAGCTTAAGGAGGCTAAGTAACTTGCTCAATGTAGCACAAGTAGCAAATGGGAAAGCAGAGATTTGAACTCATGTCTTTCTTACTCTATAACCCATAATTTTACACACTAACACTGTAATGTTGGCAGGATTTGTGAGGCATCTACTCAGTTTATTCTTTCTTGAGTCATTAAACCTGAGAAATCAAATTATTTATTCAAAAACTTATATAGTGTCCATGAAATCTGACAAAAAGGAGGCTTATAGTTTGAATGCTTTTATATAATCCTACTTTTCCTTTAGCTTCCCTTAGATTTATTGATTCATTCTTTTAGTCAGCAGTTCCTATTTCATGAAGCCAGGCACTGTGTTGAGTATTGATTCACAACATTCCTTGCCCTGAGATTGTTGGGCAGACAATAAGAAAAGTCTTAATCTCCAACTTTTGTTTCCCAGACTCACTGGGGTGTTAATGCAAATCTAATTTTACAAATAGCATATGTTTTGGGGGCACCTGGGTGGTTCAGTCGGTTGGGCGTCCAACTTTGGCTCAGTTCATGATCTCATGGTTCGTGAGTTCAAGCCCCGCATCAGGCTCTGTGCTGACAGCTCAGAGCCTGGAGCCTGCTTTGGATTCTGTGTCTCCCTCTCTCTCTCTATCCCTCCACTGCTCACGCTCTGCCTTTCTCTCTCTCAAAAATAAACATTAAAAAAAATTAAGAACGAAACAAAACAAATAGCATATGTTTTTAAGTCTAGGATTCCATGGCTGAATAAAATATTACTTGAGTTCCCCAAAAGGCAAGAGTCCTTTTATTTGAGGACTTTAGGGGTCTATTGTATATTTTCTGCTTTACATTATTGAAGAAGCTTTAATCATTATTAAGATTTTCATTTAGGCAGTCGGTTCTCAAAAGCTATCCCAATGATTGCTTTCTCTTTGGAGAATAGGGAAAAAGAGGAGAATTTAATTTTTATTTTACCAACAGGACAAGAAGTGTGGCTCTCATATGTATGAACACTGATTTTGTCATTAATTTCATTTTGTGTCCTAGTGAATAGACTCTTCCTTCTACCCAAAGCAAATGTTTGATTCTGCGTATGCTAGTTACTGTCATTTGTTAAATGGATATGATTGGGCTGTAACCAGATTAAATAGTGCACCTTGACCGAAGTCCAGGAAACAACACAATTCACAATCTGATCATCTTTATTATGAGTTAGCCATAAGATACTTTATGTTAGCCATAAATCCATCTAGAGAATGAGAGTGCAGAAAAGTGCATGGCCATTATTTGACCTTAGTTCACCACCCACCCACCCAACTCTGTCACATTTGTGACTTTGAACACATTAGATCCCTCCGTAACTTATCCATGTGCCTCTGAAACAGGCTATTTATGGGGATTAGGGACAGTACCTGTATGTACAGTAACCACACATCAGAAGTCCTCAGTAACTGCTAAGTGTTGATATTATTATCTAGGAGCCATAGATACTGTATTCATTAGTGTATTAGCAAATATGCATAGGAGGACATGAGAACATTGGAAAAAAAGAGAAGATTAATTAGAATGTTGAAGAATGAGTTTTGGATGTAAGATTATAGAGACTAAAAGTTCATGATTTAGAGATGAGAAGGAGAAAAATCATTTATCAGAGGTGTTGAGCAAGATGAAGGTTGTTATAAAGATGGCAACCAGCTGTTTGCTATTTAACTGAATACAAATCAGGAAAATTGGAACCTACAATATAGAATGGGGAGTAGGGGTTAGGTAAGCTGTTCTCATAATGCTTGCACACACTAGATTCTTGATGTAGTAGTTGAATGAAAGCATAAATGAATTTATGAGCAAATGTAGACTAATTTCCTAATATTTATGTTTCTAAAACATTGATTTATTACAAAGACGGTTGAAAAACTCTTCCATCTGGTGAAATAAAGAGATTAGAGATGGGATTGAAGAGGGGACTCCAACTATCTTGATAACATTTTATATCCAAGTTGGAGAGGTATGTGTTTATCATAGTTCCGTAATAACTTATACCTTATGTCTCTTTGGTATCTGGCTTATTTTGCTTAATATAATGTTTTCAAATCTCATCTATGTTGTATGTATCATATGTGAAAACTTCACTCCTCTTTACGGTTAGCTACTTTTTGTTCAGCATAAGTCCATTGAGTATCTACATTTTCACAGCCCTGGGTTAGCTATACACTCATAAACAAATAACACATGTTCTGTGCTCTCAAGAAGTTCATGATGCAGAGCAGGATGAAAGAAGGACTCGTGGAAGGTGGGTAGCAAACAAGTAAATCAGTCATCATTGATTGTACCATATGCTAAGTGTGTATACTGTGTAGCAATGCTACAAGTAAAAAACAAACAAGAACAATTCAAAATGCTTTGAACAGTAAGTAGATTTACTGTCTCAAATAACCAGACAGCTGGAGGTCTCACAGTTGGTTAGCCGAGCAACTTAAATTCAGGCCAGTTTCCTCTCATCTTTTTGCTTTGCTGTCTCCAGTCTCTTCCCATCAAGTTAACTCCCCTCCTCACAGTTGGACAGGAACTGACACATTTCCTGGCAGCTATTTCTTACAGACATCCAGAAGCTGAAAGGGTTATCTTTATCTTGAGTCTCCTTTTAAGAGCTAAGAAACATTTTCCACAATACCCTATTCTTTAGCATATTTCCTCTGATGTTTCATTGGCTTAGATTGTCATGCTTCACTCCTGAGCCAGGCATGGGTCTTCTCTCACCTGGAGTGTACTGAGGGTGGCTACCTGAACAAACTCAAAGTTGTGCCGACCAGAAAGAAGGAAAGGAAAGGGCCTAGGATGAGCAACCAAAAATTCCTGCTACATCCTGCCACAGAAGTGCTCACATCAGCCTGCAGAATAGGAAGGGCTTAGATAAGATCTTCTCTTATTGATGTTTCATTTCTCTGAGGCACACAAACTGGTTACTTACATTGAATTCGTCTTCCTTTAGTAGCTAATAGTTTTATTTCTAATATTAAAGTCCACATACCTCTTGGAAAATGGTGAAAAATTTATAAGTATATAAAGAAGAAATAAAGATATAATTCTGAGGTTTTTATATATTTATTTCCTTTTTCCATAAATTATACATATGTGTATACACACACCTACACACATAATCTGTCAACAAAAACAAACTTGGGTATATAAGCCATGTAACTTGATTTTTTATAATTCAAATCACCATTATACCTAGGGGCAAAAACAAAATTTTGACTAGTTACACTAACCTCAATCAATTCAAGGTTTCAATAGTTGATCCAAGTTATCTTCAGTCAGCTCACGGTGTTCTCTTTCTTTTTTCTTGGGGACTCTCTAGGAGTCATAGTGTTGATTGAAAGTGGGGACATCTGGTATTTCATTGTCCTCTGTCCACAATCTATGACAGATCTGCATCCTGGGTAGTTTCTCATATTTGGTCCAAGTAGATGACCACTGTGTCCTCCTTGTTTTATGACAAGGCTTCTTGGGTCTGCTGGGCTGTCTTACCTATCTCTGTACCAGGAATCACAGCAAGGTATTTGGGGAAAGTCGCCATAGGTTCATTTACATGGGCACCTAAGATCCATTTCTACTCAACTCCACCATTGACCCAGGTAAGGTGGGCACCCTCACTGGGGCCTAGCTAGGGGGAAAAAAATGCGTAAATCCCATGCCCTCAAATTGCTCCAAGTCTCTCTGAAGAGTGGTATCTATCCCTCCATCCCTACTTCCAACCTGCAACCCAGGGACACACCAATGTGTAAAATCTGTCTTCGCCTTCGTTCCATCCCTTCCGTTTCTTCTCTCTCCTAGCCTGGAAAGCTGTTTCTTATCTGGATTTGGTGCTGATGGTAGAGGGACTGGAAAACCTAACTATGACCAAAATCTTATTCTTCCATATATATTCACTATGACCTGAGTCCTTCAAGGCCTTTGCTTTTGACATTCAAAACCTAAGTTTTTGAGAAAAACCCAAAGCCATTTTCTCTCCAACCTTTGTATATTTTAAAGTTCAAAACCTGAGAATTTTAAAGCCAAAAGCTGAGCTGAGCTAAAACCAAAAAGAAGTAATGATAGTTCATGGAACAGACTATTTGGGAGAAAAGTCAAATATCCAGTTGATGTAGAGAATAAGGCAAAATAGTCTTTACTCACTGATATGCAGGTCAGGTGATGTTTTTGACATTTTTTGGCCTAAGTTTGACCATTCTAAGTGTTAGTTATTATTCACCATATTCAGTCTGAGACCGCCGTGGGTTCTGGTTAAACTTGTTCTAGTGATAATCATGTTGTATTTTACCACTTTTTGTTTCTCTGACCCAAATACCCTTTCTCTGGAGTTCATAAACTGGTCACTGTTATTTCTGTAAGTAAGGAAAGTGCCTTTAGAGAAGATAGCTCAGCAGTAACTTGGATTCCCAGGAGGTATCACTGGGGAAGAGGTTAATGAAGTATTTAGATGGAGTCTACTGAAGCGTGGATTTGTCTATTGTAAAATTGGACATTAAACATTTAAGTGATGGTTTTGTTAATGAGAAGTTAAAGTCAAAGTGGTCAGAGGCTGTCCTCAAATCCTCATTCACAATTCCCATAGGTCTCTTTGAGACATTCACACATGCAGCTAAAGGCTATGTTGTATAAAGCTCTTTCTTTGAGGTTAACAGCATAAACACACACTTTCATGTATGATAAAAAGGGTTATTAATGTTGCTTGAGGTATCTCTGCCACATGGGGACAAACCAATAAAGAGTTGCTCCGACTTTTCCTGGTAGAATCTCTACTTTGTCCATGACCAGATCACAGATTAAATACAAACTAAGATGTTTACAGATGGAAATACAAAATAGGACTTAGCAGGCTAAGTTAGGGGATTGTGTATTTTTGACAGAGGCATAAACTGCCACCAAATTTTAGACAAAGTGAAATATTTTAAAGTCATGGCATAGTGTGCTTATCTTTTGACGTGTGAGATCTGGGCCTTCTGTTGTCATCAAGTTCATCTTCTGAATCAATGACACATGCTCCAATAAACATCAAGTGACAGCTCCTAGTCACTAACCAGCACAGGGTTCTTGGAGCAGATCCAATCCACAGGAACAGAAGCCATGTAAATAAACTCTGTTGGGTAGGTCATGCACTGAAAACGAACCAGACAAAGACATCAAGGCAATTCCTGGACATATTGCTGTAGCTGAACAGATGGCAGGCAAGAGAAGTGCTTAAAGGAGCCACTGGAGCACAATTTCAAGTGATGTCTCACATCCTTTGACAGTTGGAAAGTGATAGAAACAAACAGATCATGGGGATATATTACTACTTGGAAAGGAATGATTTGGTTCAAATATAACTTTGGCAAAAGATATAGTGGGATCTGCTCATAAAATGGCAGTGAATTTGGAGGTGTGACTACAATTAGGGTACCAAAGACATATTCTGGGTCATAAATGTAGCAAGGATGACTTTGTCACATCTTAAGAGTCACATGTTTATCGTGGGGCATTGTACCCAAGATTGTCTTAACAGTAACAATATTTGATATTAGAGGAGGACAGGTGTCTTTCTAGCTCAGAGGTATGGCTGAGGAGACCTTATAAGGTTGAGCCCACAGGTGGGAAGACAAATGCAAACAAGCTATGGAAAAGGAGAATTAAGAGATAGAGGTAATGAAGTGAGGCTGGTAACAAGCAGGAGGAATATCCTCATCCCTTTATTGACCCTGTACAGGCCCAGGAAGGAGCAGTAGAACTCAAACCCAACCTTATTTGGATATTTACAATGAATAAGAGAATCAGTTGAGAATTTAGACCTGAGGAACAGATACTTACCCAGCATCCTCTCTTCCTCCCCCTTGCTACCAGAATTCCTATTTTGTTTAGGCATCCACCCATTATCCACATGACTATGAGAATGGTGATTTCTTCCCTAGTTCAAGAGTAAATCCCTATAGGTATGATTAGGTTCCCTGCCAGAGATTAGTTGGGCTAGTTCTGACCAATGAAGTTTGGGGTTGGGGGAGTCTCTGGGAGGCCTCTGGGAAAGGTTTCCTCTCTCCTAAGGGGAGATAGCCTTTCATTTTTAAAGGTTGTTGTGTCTACATATCATGGCTGGAACAAGAGTTGCAGCCATTTTATGACCACAAAGGAACCAGTCTATGTTGATCAGGTGAAAATGGCAGAGCTGGAAATTACCAATATGAGCCAAGGATATTTTTGTCACTTGAAGCCTATAGCATCTTAACTGGTTATATTAAAAAAAAAAAAAAAGTCACGCTGACTTCAGAAAGCTTAATAAACATGGGGGAAAGGAGGTGGGTTAGTTCACAAGGCATTATCTTTTGCTTTTGTCCATCCACCTATCTATCCATCATTTATTATGTGCTTACAGTATTCCAGGCATTTAGATGAGCATTAAAGATATGAATATGAATTGGAAATAGTTCCTGGTCTTGTAGTACTCACAACTCTGTTAACAGATGATAATATGATAGGAGCATAGGAATGTACAAAATGTCTTGTTAGTTGAGAGTAGTGAGCGATGAGTTCTTATCTCCAGGTCAGATGCAGAGAAGGACATACAGAGAACTTGCCCAGCAGAAAGTATGTTCTGAGGAATAGGGACTATAGAAGCAAACAGAAGCGGTACAGGAATCCCAATTGTTTCATCCCTTAATGTAAATCCTTGAAGAAAAGCAGGCTATATGGAAATAGACAGTCCGCATCATAAGGGAAATCCAAAGAATGGTGAACAATAACAGAAAAGAGGTCAGTTTGTTTTAATACTGCAAGAGGGAGAAAGTAGGTTTGAGGAAGTAGGGGAGATGGGTTATAAGATGAATACTTGCGCTTGAGTTACCCAGTCATGCCAAAGTCTCCAAAATACTTCCTTTCAAAGGGGGGGTCTGAGAAGAGAGCACGCTCTTTTTTTTTTTTTTTGACATTTATTGTCAAATTGGTTTCCATACAACACCCAGTGCTCATCCCAAAAGGTGCCCTCCTCAATATCCATCACCCACCCTCCACGAGCACGCTCTTTGAAGTCTTCATGAGCCCCTTTCTGGTTCTGATTGCCAGAATCATATAAGTATTTCTTTCTACCCCACTTGGCCTTGATATGGGCACTTCAGTTCCTCAAACATTTATGTAATAAACTACAACCAAATACCTACTATATATGATACAATTTAGAGAATAAGATACAGGGATAAAATACCAGACATTGTACCTGAGGAACTCACAGGATAAAAGAGAAAACACATGGGGTGCCTGGGTGGCTTGGTCGGTTAAGCGTCCGACTTCAGCTCAGGTCATGATCTCACGGTCCATGAGTTCGAGCCCCGCGTCGGGCTCTGTGCTGACCACTCAGAGCCTACAGCCTGTTTCAGATTCTGTGTCTCCCTCTCTCTCTGCCCCTCCCCTGTTCATGCTCTGTCTCTCTCTGTCTCAAAAATAAATAAACGTTAAAAAAAAAAACAGAAAACACATAACTAGTACCTACCATACAATAGGAAACATTATAATAAAATAAGTACACAGGTGAACTCCTTGATGGATACAGTGCGGGGAAATTGGCCAGGTACAGAGAGTAGATTATATTTTCATTGATTCTGATTGATAAGTAACAGTAGGAGTTTTCAGACTAGGGAAGGCCTTCCAGATAGAAGAAACAACACAAACAAGGAACCAACAAAAACAGGGAAGAGATTTTCATATTGGATGCCAAAAAAGAGGGCACCCAAGGTCAAAATCCAAGGGCAAGAAGTCACAATGAGGTGAGTTGGGAGAGAGGTTGGCACAGAGGAGTGGATGGAGAAGAGACTGAGGTGACAGGATGGGAGGGGGTTTGTGGATCAAAGCATTATATGCCATCCTGAGGAATCTGGATTTCATTTATTATGTATGTATGTGTTAAATATTTCCCATGTGCCAAGAACTGTTTCAATTCACAGATACAAACACAAGGCATAATCCCTGCTCTCAAGGAGGCCTAGACCAGCAGAGGAGACAGACACCTGGATAGGAGTAAGAAGAGCTAAAATTTATAGAGCCCTGACCTTGTGCCAGCACTCTGTCTAGATTATATCGTGTATTCCTTGCAACATCCCATGAAGTAGATACTATTATGCTGTTTTTACAGATGAGGAACTGAGGTGTAGAGAGGTCAAGTAACTTTTCCAAGACCTCACAACTAAAATATCAGAGTTTTAATTCAAACCCAGGTCCATCAGATTCCAGGGCCAACAGAATAATGTGAAAGTTTGGAAACTCAGTGAAGTGATACTTATCTCAGCCTGGGGGTCAAGGAAGCCTTCCTTAGGGAGATTACCCATAATCTAATTTTTAAAAATGAGAATGAGTTGGCCAGGTAATGGAGGGAGGGCATTCTAGGTAGAAGGAATAGCATGTGCAGGAATGTGGTGATAGGGAACTGCCTGATGGTAGAGGGAATTAGGTGTTGATATACAGCATACATCATGAGGCAAGAAGGCAAGGAGGTGAGTCTAAATATGTAAACTAGTACGAGATTACAGATGGCTCTGCTAGTATAAGGGGATGATCAGACTTTGTCAGTCCTAACTTACCAAAAGGCATTTCAACAATTTAATTGTTACCAGGTCCCTGCAAAATATCTCCACCATCATCAGTTATCAGAACCAAAAGTTGTTAAAACTAGACCTTCCTTGAGAGTCACCCTTGATTTTTCCATGCCCCACTCCCTTAATCAATGAATCAAGATTTATTTCAGTAAGGTTATTTTTTCATTCTAAATATATCTTTAATATGCTCCTCCCTCTATCCTCACTGTTACTCTCCAAGTCCAAGCAAATTATTCTCCCCCTGAATACAAGTAAGAGCCTCCTTTGTGACTTCTGAACTTTTACTTGAAGGCAGCTATAAAAATCTTCTAAAAATATAACTCAGAATATATATATATATATATATATATATATATATATATATCAGGCTACATACCTCCCCATCCATGCTTGAAATCCTTCTGTGGCCTCTCTTATATTTCAGATGAAATCCAAATACTTTACATGGCTAGCATGGCTCTACCTTCCTCTCCAAGCTCACCTCACCCATCTCTCCCTTCCATCCATTTTGTTCTACTTCCTTATGGAAGCTTGAATATACTATACTTCTTGCCTTGAGGTCTTTGTCCATGCTTCTATCCCTGCCTGCAATGATCCTCTTCCAGATCTTCACTTGACTTTATCCTTTCCATCCTGCAGATTTCAGTTTAAATGATGCTTTGCTTGCTTCTTCCTTCTAGTTCTCTCCATCCCACTCCAATTTGTTATCTATCACTGATATTGTCATTTTCTTAGAATCTTTACCATAAGTAGTCACCATGTGTTTGCTCATTAAGTGTCTGTCTCTTCTGTTGGTCTATAAATTCCCAAGAGAGCAGCACCATGTTGTTTTGTTCACACTCTACCCTCAGTGTCTAGCCCACAATAGCCACAGTCCCTAGAAATGTGGTTGTCTTTTGTTAATTGTTTAATAACAAATTAAAGTAGCTCCACCTACTGACAACTGGAGGCTTAAAAACAACTTTAAGGGACAATATAAGATGGAGAAGAAATAAAATCTGTGCAGGAAGTGGAAACATGGTGATAACTTTGATTAGCAGGCATGAGGACATGGTGACCACTCTGGATAGTGCCTGGCACAAAATAGGCATCAACTAATATTTATCACATAAACTAATGTTAGCTAAATGATTGAATCTGTTGACATAGACAAATAATTCAATAGTAACAGATTCCATAGTGACAAGCAAAAGTAATAGCCCAAGATGGGTCATTGTCAAAAGAATTTTCTGCATCTATGAAGGGAGAGCACTCAGTGAGTTAATATGTTTTATTTGCTTAGCTGTCTTTTTTTCTTTACTATACATATTTAAAGCCAAGATGCCCTGTGTTGTCAAAGTTGAGCCCTGCTAGCCATACAGTTCTGGCAGGATAGAGGCAGAAGTCTTTCCCTTAGTAGTAAATAGAATATGATTCACTGAAGAGTAATCTAATAATAGTGAGAGAAAGAAGTGTCAAGCCTAAAGATGGCCGGGAATTTTTGGTCCCCATAAGACTAATGCAGTGTAGATAGGGATATATTTTAATTCTAAATGTTTATAATTCAAATGTTTATAAATCAAATGGCATAATACATAAGGTCATTTGAGTTGATTTTTAAAAGGTAACAATGGTTTCACCGATGCCCCAAGTAGCATTTTTAGAGAAAGTATTTATTAATGCAGATTTTCTTTATCGTTCACCTTTTATAGTTGGAAGTATAATCTTATACGTGAGCTACTTGGTTAGAAATAATGATAAGATTTTAGACAGTTGTATCCTCTTCTTCTCAAAGCACTCGGAAACTTCTTTTTATTTCTACTTACCAGTCAACAAATATTTATTGAATATCTGTTGTGTGCCAGACAGTGTGAATTAAAGTTTGTTTCTTCTTTGTCAATGTTAAAACTTTAGGCCTTTATTGTTTGTTTATCCTATAATTAGGAAGACAGCTTCTTTTCTTACTATTCATTTTGTTTTTTTCCAATTACTCATGATTTTTGTGGGGTTGGGGATCTCTTACTTTCAAAATCTTTTATGATTCATCTCAATCCTCAAGTGATTATTAAGAAATCCCACAGATGCAGTAAATACAATCTTAGAGGCACTGGGATGAATCTTTTAAACTTTATGCTGCGTGCTTTTGCAATGACGGATTTCTCAAGAATTAAGAAAAGATAATTACTATCTTGGTTACTATATTTCCAATCACCCATATCCTCCCAGAGTATTTCCCTCAGGCATTTGAGAAAGGAGATGGACTTTTTTCCCAGTATATGAAGACATTATTTAATTAACTGGGTCAATACTTTTTAAAACCCTGACCATGAAATGCACATGTACCTCTCCATTCCTCTTAATATGAACATATTTATATTATAGCTTATTCATAGAGAAATATTATCCACTGAAGAGATGTATCACAGACTCTATGTAGAATGTTCAGGGGCAAGCAGAAATCTAATGATGTGTTAGGAGACAAAAACTTAACAATATACGTGGTAATTATTTTATATACCTGTTAATATAAATTTTATCAGCATATAATTTTCATAGAATAAAAGGCATTCATTTTAAGTATAGTTAGATGAGTTTTAACAAATACATGCACCATTTAAATACCATCTCAGTTGATACAGAGAGAATTTCCATCATCCCCAAAGTCTCCTTGTTGCCCCAGTTGCCCTCATCCTCACCATAGGCAACCACTGATTGGAATTGTGTTCCTAACTTTATCATAGTCACTGGGCAGAATAAAGGGTGAGACACATCTCATGACTTCAAAGCCTTTATACAATACTAGGAGAGGGGAAAATGAACACCAAAAAAATTTATCAGCAAAATAGTGATATGCTCAATTATGAAGATCAAATCATGGGAGTTCAGTCACAACCTCCCTGGGGTGGGAGGACACCTGGATTCACCAAGACAAAGACTGGGCTTTGATTTCATATCATCTATTTCTAACTCCCTATCTTGATTTTTCCACTTATAACACAAGGACCTCGAGCCATCTGACCTCTAATGGACTTTTTTGCATTGTACCTCTGTGTTTTACCTGTGAGGAGTGAATGCTCTGGTCCCTAGGAATACCATTGGTGTGGAAGTCTTTAATTACTCTGTGGTAGGTAAAATAGCTGTCTTCACTCACCAGATACATTTTCATAAAAGTTAATTTTTTAAATGCTTTTTATATTAGGCTCTTCTCATCAGAAGCAATCAATGGAGTTTTATTTGTCTATTTACATAATTTGAAATAATTTGAAGGAGCTATTTTTTTGGTTCAGTTTTGAGAAATATGTTAAATGCTGTTCTCTAGCTAGGAATTAGGTGCAAGAGACTGTCCTCGACTGTCTATCATCTCCCCTGTTGGTCAGTCTTCTTCATCCAAAGGTGGTTTTCCACAAAGGGAATGAGATAGGGATTGAAGACATAGAAAAAGAGGTCTCCACAATGGGCTTTAATCCCAGTAATGGCAAAACTTCCATCTCCAGAAGTCAAATCAATAATTTGGCAATTATCTACACATTGTTCTAGCATCTCTGTCCATTGTTTTTTTTTTTTTTTGTTTGTTTTGTTTTTTGTTTTTCAGTAGGCAATGCTTCTCAAAGTTAACTTCTGAAACTCTCTTCACTTGGGAATCTTGTTAAAATGCAGATTCCAGGTCAGTGAGTCTGGGGTGGTTCCTGAGATTCTGCATTTCTAGCACACTCCTAGGTGATACAGATGGTCCTAGACCAGGTACACACTTGGAATGGTGATTGGAGTGGTGAGGTGTTAGACAACTTGCCTTATCTGGATCACTAATCTACTGACCACTCACCTTCAAATTCTTATCTTATAAAAAGTGCATAGTTAGGAAATGTCAGGTTATTGGGAAATATGTTTCCTGTGTGTTGAGTCCAGTAGAGTCAACACTCTGACAGTATTGAAGTGTCATTTGAGCTAGCCTAGCCTGCTCACTAGACATTGTTTCATCCTTTGGATTAACATGAAAAGTATGAAAATAATTTCCTGCCTCAAATCCCCAGACACTGGTATACCAGATATAGAAGTCTCATCCATCACCATCCTGGCCTCCTGATGGACTTACACTTGAAGCAATGACAGATTTGGGTACCTTCTACCCAGAACACCTGGTTTTGGAGTTTAGCATCTAACTCTATGTATGTAGGAAACTGATAAAATTTTTGTCTTGATCTTGCTTTTCAGGAACACAGTTTTGTTTTTTGTTTTTTGTTTTTTTCTTTTCTGCTTATTGGTCTGTTGATTTCTAAAAGCAATCATTGTTCCATCAATCACATACCCAGGAAGACATATTATTTTTATCACCTGAAGAAGGCAGATGCTGAAACTCAGAGCAGATTTATATGTTGCTGGGTTTGTTTATCTGTAGGGGTACCAGAGCTCAATCAGCCAGTTGGGTTGACTTAGGGAAGACTGAAGTGGAGAGTAATCATCAAGCTATAGTTAGGGACTGAGGGGAAAAATTACAATTTGAAAGTTGTACACAAAGAATAGGTGGCATCAGCACTAGCTAGAACTGATGATATGGGATAGGGATTACATGGGAATTCAGTTTTAAATGAAATAGACAGTTAAGAGATAGCCAAGGTATTGTTGTTCTGAGTCCTTTTTGTACTCGGCAAATATTAAAGTACTAATTATTTAAAATAATTGACTCTTAGAAATAAAAAATGGGTAAGTTAACAGAAATTGGTCCTGGAAAATGTAGCACAGAGAGTAATTAGTGGCCACTGAAACCAAATTGACTAAAACTCAGAAGAAAATTCAAAAGTCTGGGAGTGAAAAGAAATTGCTTTTCCCAGAAAAGAAAGTTAAGGCCAGAGGATTTTTGACTAAGCATAGAAGGAGGGAAGCCTGAGTCGTATGTGATTCTGCAGTTTGTGTGGGACTCAGGGAAAGCAGAGCTTTGGTACACTGACTTGACCATAGTGTGTGCCATCAATTTTTATTAATAATGATGAGTCATTTTAGCTTGCCAGAAAACTGTTGAATGTAGGAGGAAGGAGACTACTACCAGATTTACATCTGTCGAAAAGCAGTTTATTTCCTCCTCTTAACCCCACCCCTTCATTCATCAAATTCCTTAAAACTTAACATCATACTGCTGCCTTTCATTCACTTAAAATAATTGTTTTGGCTTACAACAATCTTCTTAAAGGCTATCTTTTCAATAATACTTTTATTTTAGATAAGGACAGTCAGATTGCTGAGATATAAAAGAAAAACCTCCTGTTTAAAAAAAAAATAATGCTTTGGTAGACTCTTGGTCATTTGCTTTTGTCTGATGTCCATCCAACCTGCCTTATTAAAGGTCACTTCAGAAAAGGCCCCCACTTTCTCTCCTTGTGCTTAGCTGCTACTTTGTGAGGATATCTCTCCCTCCTCCTCTGTCCTCTGTTTGCACCACTGCCTATAATCACTGCCTTTCTGATTCTGTGCTTTACTTCTGCCCAAGATAGTTGTAAGGGATTCTGTAAAGCCCAGGCTGCTGGAAGGAAGTTAGGGGGATGGGGTTATGGGGAAGTTACCTACCTCCCCAGCCCTTATATTAGTTCTCCTCCCTGGGAGCCAGATGGATTATTGTGGCATACTTCTAGCTCTTCCCCTTCACTCCCTTTTTATTAATTACCTCTTTTCCAGATATTCCATCTCTGAACCTTCAAGGTATCCCAGGTTTAGGGAGTGGAAACTCATCACGTCTAAGTGTTGCTTTATATCATGCCACAAAATGGGCTAAGAAATCCCAGCATTCCTCCTCCTCTGTCTGCCTAAGGGGGAGTGGGGGGGTGGGGGGGGTTCAGACTTGGTCCTCTCATATAACTCTCTCCCACACACTCTGAGGATGTGGCATGTGATTGCAGTAGGTAGGAGATATAAGGGGGTATTTTAAGGAGTTTTGAACCTTTCTAGGGTACAAAAATTATATCCAATGACCTGGACTTTGTTCTTTTAATTAAGATAAGGCTTAAGGAAAATACTTAAGGACTGAACTATACATAGGTTATAGCTTCAGAACATTAAATTGGCTCTCCTGTACCTAGACAGCCAACATTTTCATTTATCCATTCTTTTGCTTTTCTCATCTGGTCCTAGAAAAGAGATTTGAACATAAAAACCTAAGAAGGTACTTTTCAATGCTTTGTCTATTTTCCTGTTGAAGGCTACATATATTCCTCAGGGACAGGTAGATGGAGGGTAGAAAGTAGCGGGAAGCTGAGGGACTGTTCGAAGCCACAGAGGGTGGAAGTGGAAAGGAATGCTGGCTCTTTGCAGTTATAAAGTGTGTGTCAGAACACCTACAGGCCTAGGAGACATTTTGAGGAGGCTTTTACTGGCAGGAGAGCCTGCTTCCTAACACCTCTTTATGTCTGGTTTGAATAAAAATAATAAAACTCTGCACGTCCTCATTTGTTCTTTCCTCTGCAAGTGAGGTCCAAAGGCATTGGCAACCAAATGTGTCCTCCTCAGGTGGCCTTGAGCCCTACAGCGAGTCCTGATTTTGATTGCCAAGAAAAGAACAGTAAAGAAAAACTGTGGGCCTAGGTAGAAATCTGTCTTGTTGGGTTTTTTTCCCAAGTTATTTGTCATGTGTATAGCTATATAGATAGAACTCTTGAAATATTTGCCTCAAAATTCCAGTAAAGAACCCAAGCGTAGTGTGTGTGTGTGTGTGTGTGTGTGTGTGTGTGTGTATCAAAATCTTTACAAATATCAACTGGGCTTAATTTAGAACGTTCATTTGGAAGCTTTTTGAAAAGTGCTGCCAGCTATTAGGGTTAGGAATTACAGCCAAGTATGAGAGAACAAGTAGATTAGTTATTTAATTGAATAATTATTAGGCATGTACTCAATAGTAGGAGCAATAGTAGAAGCAGTGTTTCAGGAGGAATCTTTAAAGAGTGTTCATATAGGAGGGCTTCTGATTTTCTGATTGAAAAGTTGGCCTACAAAAAGTATTACCATGTTCAACCTACATACATCTGTGTTGATGAGTGAAAAATGGACTGAGAAGAATGAGAAGAATTCCAGAATGAGAAGAAGACCTACACAGGAGCAGGAGTAGGGATAATCCACTACTACTACCATAATATTGCTTTTTTAAAATTAATCATAACTGTTTTCAACAAGTAATTGTTCAGCATCCCTTAAATTCCAGGCACTGTGCTAGGTGTTGAAGATGAGAAGAATAACATACAGTACCTGTCCTGGGGCACCTACAGCTTAGTTACAGCAAGTAAGCAAATGTTACAAAACAACATGATAAGCTATATCTACTGTGGAATTATGGATAGGAGAAGGAAGGAGACAATACATACTACTATCTTGGAAGATTCAGGGCAAATAGTGAGCAGATCAAGATGGCTTCCCAAAGATAGCACCCTCTGAATTGAGACTTGAAATTTGAGTAGGACTATTTCAGGTAGATATCAAAAGGTAAGAGTAGTAGAGGCAAAAGGTATTCCACTTGAAGACAACAGCAGGTACCAAGGTGTGGTTTTATTAGCCCTACATGATTTTACAACAAGGAACATCACACATATATTTGCATGTATTTTATTTTCAGATAAAAATATGGACTCTGGTATTTTTCCAGACCACCATCTCCCATATTGTTAAGACTCGTACCATCTCCCTGTTTGAAAAAACAAAGGAATATTCAAATAAAATAGTGACTAGATTAATTAATTAATTAAAAGCTGAATACCCAAAGCTCTATTTTTTTAAAACTAATTTCTCCCATTCCTGAAAGAGCTTACTTGGATGCTAAAGATTATGTTGTGGTTGCATGGCTTCATACGGTTGTGTTTTTTTGTTTGTTTGTTTGTTTGTTTGTTTGTTTTTTATTAAAGACACAAGAAAAGGAGACTTTTCTCCCCAAGTGAAAACGGTTTAAATTTATAATTTACTTTATCATTAAGCATCATGCCTGTGCCGTCCGGTGCCCATGGACTGCTATAGCCCAGATGTCTCCCCATAAGAATGGAGGGGCCTTGAGGGAGTTACAAGTCTTGTCCCAAAGATCTTATATATTAGAAAATGGTAAGTCACCTGCCTGCATGAGGAAATTCTGAGCTCTTTATCTGCAGTGGAATACAAATGCCCACAGTTATAGCCTCTCAGTAATGGTGAGTTGAGTTCTGTAAAGAAGCAAATGTGAACTGAAAGAACACATTAAGAAATTAATGTCCATGAACACATTAGCATGAATTTTTAAAATTTTGTTTAATGTTTATTTATTTTTCAGAGAGAGAGAGACAGAGAGAGACAGAGCATGAGTGGGAGAGGGGCAGAGATAGGGAGACATAGAATTTGAAGCATGTTCCAGGCTCTGAGCCATCAGCACAGAGCCCATTGTGGGGCTCAAACCCACCAGCTGTCACATCATGACCTGAACTGAAGTTGGATGCCCAACTGACTGAGCCACCCTGGCACCCCAGCATGAATTTTTAAAATCCGTTTAAGATTCAATAGTCATTTTTTGACCTATTTACTGCGTGTTATCCTAATAGTCTTCCAGGTAAGTATTGTTATCCTCATTGTACAGAGAAGGAGATTGATAATCTGTGAAGCTAAATTGTCCTATTAAATAACTACAAATATCAGTGCTTGGAGGTGAACCCAGAATTTCTGACTGTAAATGTTCTTTGCACTGTATTCAGTTGTCACTTTAAAATTCAGAAAGCAGGGGCGCCTGGGTGGTTCAGTCGGTTGGGCGTCCGACTTCGGCTCAGGTCATGATCTCGTGGTCTGTGGGTTCGAGCCCCGCGTCGGGCTCTGTGCTGACAGCTCAGAGCCTGGAGCCTGTTTCAGATTCTGTGTCTCCCTCTTTCTCTGACCCTCCCCTGTTCATGCTCTCTCTCTGTCTCAAAAATAAATAAATGTTAAAAAAAAAAAGATTAAAAAAAAGTTCAGAAAGCAGAGTCCTAAAGGAATGGAAGTCATAATTAATAATTTTTTAATGTTTTTTCTATTATTTTTTAAACTTAAATCCAAACTAGTTAACAGATAATGTAATAATAACTTTAGAAATAAAATTTAGTGATTCATCACTTACCTAAAACACTCAGTGCTCATCCCAACAAATGTCCTTCTTAATGCCTCCCACCCTTTAAGCCCCCTCCAAACACTCCAGTAGTAACTCTCAGTTTGTTCTCAGTATTTAAGAGTCTCTTATGGTTTGTCTCCCTCTCTGTTTTTATATTATTTTTGCTTCCCTTCCCTTATCTGTTCATCTGCTTTGTATCTTAAATTCCACATATGAGTGAAATCATATGATATTTATCTTTAGCTTAGCGACTTACTGACTTATTTCGCTTAGCGTAATATACTCTAGTTCCATCCACAGTGTTGCAAATGGCAAGATTTAATTCTTTTTGATTACCAAGTAACATTCCATTGTATATACACACCACATCTTCTTTATCCATTCATCAGGCAGTGGATATTTCATAATAATTTTTGACAAAAAGGATTGAGGAAAAGGAAATTTTCTATCCATGAGATACCATCTGGGTAGGCTATTCCAGGTGAGCTGCTGCAGAACGGGGCTGAGCTACCTGTAGGGGTGCTATGAAGAGATCAAGGGAACAGCAGAACCTGCCTGTCCAGGTGGTTGTAGAAATGGGCAGGAAAGGTGTTAGAACCCAGGTATTTCACTCCAGAAGGGGTTCAGCTCCAGATAAGAGGCGCTGGCAGAGCACATCACTAAGCCTGATCCAGCACATTGCTGCTTATACTTTTCATTCAAACCTTGGTTCCATAGCAAGGGCAAAAATATTCACTCTGCAAGGACTCTGTTGGTGTTTCAATGAAAACATTAAAAAAATATGCCAGGAAAACATTTCCCCCTGAGTTTCTTCACAAATCTTGTGAGTGGGGGAGAGAAATATGTAAGAAGAAAAGAAAAATGTAAGTAAACAGTGCAAATCAAACCAGTAGGCGAGCTTGCATATCCAGACTGCAGGAAGAAAAAGGAGTTATTTCAGCTTTATGTTGTTTTCCCTGAATATTTCTTTTTTGTTCTCAATGTTTTCAACATTAAACACTTCATGATGTTGCATCCACATTATAAAGTGTAGACCTACTAACCCTACCAGTGTCTGTTCAACTGGTCACTTTTTCTTTCCTTATCTGCAAATATATAAGGCCCAACCTGCAACAGTAAATGTGTTATTTGTGGACTGTTTCCATCCACAATACCAGTGACATAGCTCTTCAAAAGTTGTGTGGACAACTGAAAAGGCTTTATTAGAAGCAAAATGCTCTTATAACAAATGGGGTGCATCTTGGTTCAAACTAGTATATCAGAATTCACAAACACAAATGCAAAGAGGGATAAAGTAGGGGATGCAAAAGATTGAAGCCACCTAGATGTAAGAGCAGTTCAGACTGTTGCAAGGTAGAAAGTAAACACCTCATCTTAAACAGGAAGCCACCACTCAGCTCCAATGGGTCATTTCCATGAGGAAAAAATGGTCTAACATTGCTAGATCTTGTTTTACAAGAGTAAATTTTTTTTTTACCAGAGTCTGAATTCTTATGTATAATTTTTTACTGTTAGCTAGCAATCCTAACACTTTTGAAAGCAGTCAATTGCTGCTGGCAGCAGATTACAAGCTCTGTGGTAGGTGAGGAATGCAAGAGAGAAGCCATGCTCAGATAGCGCCATTTATTGGAAAATGAGTACCTTCTATGTTGTTAGGACTTTGCTACTTAAATTGACCAGTAATATTTATATCACAAGAGGATGACTTAGAATTCAGAATATAGGCCCCTCCTCAGACCTACTGATTCTCCATTTTAACAAGATCCCTAAGTGATTGGTCTGCATCTCAGAATTTGAGAAGCACTGATACTTGTATAAGGTCATGCTTAGTGTTAAGGACATTCCTGATGCTCTGGAGGGAAGCTTCACCATGGTATGCTCACCCTAGGAGGCACCAAAGAATGATTTATCTCTAGGAGCTACAGATTATAAAGCAGCTGAAGGCTATGGTTCATTTGTAGTCTTCTGTCTATCCTCTCTTGCTTGTTCCCTTCTGCCCATTCTTGGTCTCACCATTTGTAGTCAATGAAAATATTACTGTTGCCTTCCATGGACTTCCCAGACATCCAAGCCAACAGCAAAAGAACCACATAAAGGGCTGTAGAAATTTCCTAGATTTTCACCCTAGAATTATCTCTCCCCCATCTCCTCTCACCATCTCCCCCTTGATCATCATCTTGCTTATTTTTGTTTGTTTAACCTTTTTGTTTTGTTTTATCTCAGCCCTGTGCATCACCATGTGAACTGGCAACCCATTATGGACTTATTTTCTGACTTTGACCTTGTCCTCCCTTAGGATGTTTTTTCTGAGTGTTCTTCCTCCTCTTGATTCTTACAACTTCATAACAACTTCTTACGACTTACCTGAGTCCTGCCCTGCACAGGCTCCCAAGCCAATGGTGGCCACTCTTTTCTACCTGTCAGGAGTCTGGAATGAGATACTTTAATCTCCCCTTTGATGTGAACAGATAATTAACAGATAATACTTAATTAGAAATTAAGTATGTATCTTTTCTAAAAAATATTGACATTTGAGTCTTGAGGGAAATAAAATACCATTCTTCTTTTGAAAATAGCTCAAGGTAACACTAATGTGAAACCTAGCAAAGTTGCTATGGACTGTGGTAACTTAGTAAGATAGAAAATTACTTACTCACCAAAACCCATAAAATACCTAGGAATAAACCTAACCAAAGAGGTAAAAGATCTGTATACTAAAAACTATAGAAAGCTTATGAAAGAAATTGAAGAAGACACAAAGAAATGGAAAAACATTTCATGCTTATGGATCCAGAGAACAAATATTGTTACAATGTTAATACTACCCAAAACAATCTACACATTCAATGCAGTCCCTACCAAATTAACAGCAGCATTCTTCACAGAGCTAGAACAAACAATCCTAAAATTTGTGTGGAACCAGAAAAGACTCTGAATAGCCAAAGCAATAATGAAAAAAAAAAAAAAAACCACAAAGCTGGAGGCATCACATTTCTGGACTTCAAGCTGTATTACAAAGGTGCAATCATTAAGACAGTATGGTACTGGCACAAAAACAGACACATAGATCAATGGAAAATAATAGAATCCAGGAGCACTTGGATGGCTCTGTAGGTTGAGTGTTCTCATGATCTCATGGCTTGTGGGTTCAATCCCCAACTTGGGCTCTGTGCTTATATCTCAGAGCCTGGAGCCTGCCTCATATTTTGTGTCTCCAATTCTCTCTCTCTCTCCCCCCCACCCCCGCTTGTGCTCTGTCTCTAGCTCTCAAAAATAAATAAATATTAAAAAAAAAAAGGATAGAGAACCCAGAAATGGACCCACAAATGTATGGCCAACTAATCTTAAACAAAGCAAGAAAGAATATCCATTGGAAAAAAAGACAGTATCTTCAGCAAATTAATGGTGTTGCAAAAACTGGACAGTGACATACAGAAGAATGAACCTAGACCACTTTCTTACACAATACACAAAAATAAACTCAAAATGGATGAAAGACCTAAATGTAAGACAGGAAACCATCAAAATCCTGTAGGAGAGAATACAGGGAGCAACCTCTTTGACCTCAACTATAGTAGCTTACTAGACATGTCTTTTGAGGCAAGGAAAACTAAAGCAAAAATGAACTATCAGGACCTCATCAAGATAAAAAGCTTCTGCAATGTGAAGGAAACAATCAGCAAAACTAAAAGACAATTGATGGAATGGGAGAAGATATTTGCAAATGACATATCGGATAAAGGGTTAGTATCCAAAATCTATAAAGAACTTATCAAACTCAACACCCAAAAACCAAATAATCCAGTGAAGAAATGGGCAAAAGACATGAACAGACATTTTTCAAAAGAAGACATCCCGAAGGCTAACAGACACATGAAAAGATGCTCCATATCACTCATTATCAGGGAAATACAGATCAAAAACACAATGAGATACCACTTCACACTTGTCAGAATGGCTAAAATTAACAACTAAAGAAGCAAAAGATGATGGCAAGGATGCAGAGAAAGGGGAACCCTCTTACACTGTTGGTGAGAAGGCAGACTGGTGCAGCCACTCTGGAAAGCAGTATGGAGGGTCCTCAAAAAATTAAAAATAGAGCCTACCCTACGACCCAGTAATTGAACCACTGGGTATTTATCCAAAGCATCCAGAAATGTTGATTTGAAGAGACATATGCACCCCAATGTTTATAGCAGTACCACCCATAGTAGCTCAATTATGGAAAAAGCCCAAATGTCCATCAACTGGAGAATGGATATGGTAAAGAAGATATGATATAGAATGATAAAGAAGATATGACATAGAATGGTAAAGAAGATGTGATACACACACACACACACACACATACACACACACACACACACACACACACACACACACATATATATATAGAATGGAATACTACTCAGCAATGAAAAAGAATGAAATCTTGCCATTTGCAACAACATGGATGGAACTACAATGTATTATGCTAAGCTAAATAAATCAGAGAAAGATAAATATTGTATGACTTCACTCATGTGGAATTTAAGAAATAAAACAAATGAACATAGGGGAAGGGAAGGAAAAATATAAAAACAGAGAGGGAGGCAAACCATAAGAGACTCTTAAATACAGAGAGAAAACTGAGGGTTGCTGGAGGGGAGGTTGGCAGGGGGTAAATGGGTGATGGGCATTAAGGAGGACACTTGGGATGAGCACTGGCTGTTATATGTAAGTGATGAATTGTTAAATTCTATTCCTGAAACCATTATTGCACTATATGTTAACTAACTTGGATTTAAATAAAATTAAAAAAAAAAAAAAAGAAAATCTGGCCACAGAGAAGTCCTCAGAGGACGTTTATTCTGAGGTTCCATAATGAAAATTTGGTAGAAAGGGAATTACAAATTGTCAGAGGCTACTTTCTTCAAGGCCAATCTTCCTTCCAGCTATTCAGGTATTTGCCGCAGCCTGTCTCAAACTGAGGCAGTCATCTAAGAATTTCCTGGATGTAAATCCATCTGTACAGGTTAATAAATGACTCACAGTCTGTCAGGTACTAGGTACACTGTACAGAATAGTAAAGTAGTGACACCAGAATCATTAAATCATCTCTTAGCCTCATTTAAGTAATAGTCAATTTATTATTCCTCACTGTCTAATTGTCCATTTGGAAAAAAATTATACTTTCTTTTTTTACAGTGGGGAGTCCACTTGTCACTGAAGACACTTTAATCCTAAGGGGAAAAATGTGCCTTTAAATTATAAGTAATCAACAAAAACACTTAAAAAACATTTACACCATCTCACCCATATAAGTTTCCAAGCATAAATATTCTAGCAATGATCATGCAGCTTAAAACACTAGACCACATTATAAAAATAAGTCAAAAAAGAAAAATCCTTAGTTTGGTTTAGTAAGTCATATTCTGAAAAACTTCTGAGAATTTACCTCTGAAAACCAAGGAGTTTGGATAAAGTAAATTAATACTTAGTATAATTGGCATATACAAATAAAAATACTTTCATTTTGAGGCAAAAAAAAAAAGAAAATGACTTACTCTTTTGGATATAAACCTCTCACATTTTGAAAATGCATTTAATTGAAGATACCCTCTTTGATAGATGATCCCCTTGTAAGATGTATCCTGCCAAACAATTTTTTGATGTCATGACTTCCCCAGATTTTCTGTGACAGTGAGGGGACAGTCTATACTTCCCTTACTTCTTGACCTTGCAGTGTGGGAGTCCTTGGTTTGTGATGATTCTGGTCATTCCGACCAGGGCCCTTTCACTCTTGCCCTGGTTTCCCTATCTTTTCTTGTCTTCACTCTCACCATCCCTTTTATTTGATAAATAGCTATTGAGCACCTATGTGTAAGTGCTCTAGGGACTTGGGGATAGGTTAAGACAGAAATGGCCCCTGCCTTCATCCGGGCAGGAAATATAGACATTAGATAATCAATTATACAACTAATTCATTAATTCTGTAGTAAGTGCTATGAGGAAGTATAGCCATTACAAAAGATTCTACTGAACAAATACGACTTTTGCAGGAATAGTTTTTGCAGAATAGTTTCCTTGAAAGAGTGATGTGTGAAGACTAGTTAAAAGATATGGGCAGGACAAAGAAAAACCATAAAGGGTCATCCATTTCCCCATGGTTAGTAACAGTGGGGCACCATTATGTGAAGGGGAAAGGGATGAAGTGGTACTAAAACCTGAAAAGAGAGCTGTGTGTACAGGACCAACTTAATGGAGCTGTGACCTTTGACGGAAGGACATCTAGAGCCCATATAGACCCTGAAAGGAGGGAACTTAAATAATAAAAAAATACATACCCCAAACTTAATCTTATCACCCACTCTTGATCTCCAGTCAGTGTCTTTTCACCTACATTGTCAAATTTAACCAAAAACCAGGGAATAAGGGAGCCCATTGAAGCAGTCCATACAAATCAGCCTCTTGAGACACAGAGCAGGGTGGAAAGGATGGAGAATGGATCTGGAAAAGAATAATCACCCATAAGGATTTTGGCAATAATCTAAGAGAAATTGGGAAGTCGTGAAAAAGTTTGGAGCATGGAAATACATGGTCAGATTTGTATTTTTAAGTTACTCTGGCTACACTTTGGTGGAAAGTGAAGGGGTACAATGACACAATTTTAGCAGACATAGAAATATCTAGAGGAGATGTGCTGTTAGCCTGGACTAGATAGTGGATGTATTTGAAACCATTTCAAGAGATAAAATAGTTTAGTGATGGACCGCATATGGGGAAGAGGGCAGTGAGAAGGTAGAGATGTGTCCATGATGACCTACAGTTTTCTGAGTGGGAATTGATGCCTTAGCTAAGAAAAGAGACACTGGAATAACATCTGGATTCTGGATAAGATCCTATGTTCGGGCTCAGAGCTGGTGATTTTTGAGGTGCCTATGGGCCAGAATAGGAGTCTAGGTATTATATATGATAGAGAGGCTGCTAGACATCATGTTTAGTGTTATCTGGGGAGCAAAATGAGTTGTTTCCCAGTCTTGAGGAGTTTAAAGGAGTTTTATGAATTCCTCTTCCTATCTCCTGAGAAGGTTGAGGTATTTGACATAGGCAGGGATAGCTTCATCTGTTCTCACTCTAATCCCAAACCAAGCATTTGTGAAGAAACTACTGTCAAGTTAGGAAAGGAGTGCTGGTTAATATAATCAGTTCCTGGTACCAGTTTTAGGTCCTGTCAAACTGTCTTTATTTTTACTTTGATAACTGATTAAATTGTAGAAAATATTGTCAATTACAAAGTTTCTCATCTTGTCTCTTGGTCTTTGCTTTGATTTTGTCCTTCAGATTTTTACAAAATCATAAAGTTTGAAAGTTTGAAATCACCTTAAAAGTCATTTAGTTCCATTCCCCCAAGTTCAGTCCCTCAAGTATACCTGTATTTTTTTAATAGCGTAAACCATTATTCTTTTTATAGAACACTTAAGGGATGATTAAATTCCTCCAGGGAAGGAAACTAACCACCTCCAATAGTGCATTTCCAACTATTCTTTGGACAGTTTTTCAGTAGGCTGATCTAACTCTTTGTAATGTCCACTCTCCACTCCCTCCTTTTTTTCCCTCTGGCTTTCTGGGGGAGCATATTAAGTCCTCTTTCTCCCTTATGACCACCTTCCAGTTATTTTTTTAATGTTTATTTATTTATTTTGAAGGATAGATACAGAGCGAGTGGGGGAGGGATAGAGAGAGGGGGAGACAGAATCCCAAGCAGGCTCTGCACCGTCTGATGTGGGGCTTGAACCCATGAACCACGAGATCATGACCTGAGCCTAAATCAAGAGTCAGACATTTAACCAACTGAGCCATTCAGGTGCCCTGACCACCTTCCAGTTCTGAACTCTGGGTGCCATGTTGCTTGTTGGCCTTCTGTCAGGTACCAAACCCAGCTCTACACCTCTAATCCATCTAACATATTTCTAACCCCTTAGTATGATAGGAGGCATTTTCCAAATGGTTGTTTTTTTTGTTTGTTTGGTTGGTTGGTTGGTTTTTGTTTTGTTTTTGTTTTTGTTTTTCCAAATGGTTGTTTTGAACAAGAAACTATTTTAGCTGAGATCTGTCCAATGTTGAATAGAGTGGAATTAGTATGTCTCAAAGTCTGCAAAATATGCTTCCATTGATCCAGGTCTCTTATCTCTACTACTTATTTTGCCATAGATCTGTCTTTTTATTATTTTCTCTTTTCACTTCACTGGGTCGGGAATTTAGTAATATTTGTTTGAATATTTTTAGTATGCGGGTGACTACACCAAGTAAGCTATTTGTGACTTCCTGGAAAATTTGCCTTCACCACCTTCTGCTTGGTTCCTTGACTACTTTCTTCAAGGAGACCTGAGATTAGATGTTGTAGTATTAGAAAAATTGGTGTTATTGGGTTTTTTTTTTGTCTTTTGGGGTGTTTTTTGTTTTTGTCTTTTTCTTTCTTGCTTTTGTTTTGCTGCCGTCTTCTGTCTTCTTTTACTGAGGTATAATTAACATATAATATTAATTTCATTACAACATAATGATTCAATATTTGCATATATTGTAAAATTATTACCACAATAAGTCTACTTAACATTCATCACCATACATGGATACCAACTTTTTTTCTTGTGATGAAAATTTTTAAGATCTACTCTCTTAGCAACTTTCAAATGGGCAGTACACCTTCATTAACCATAGTTGCCATGAAGGTGGTCTCTTTGATGCCTGCCACAATAGATCAAGTATCAAGAATTATTTAAAGGATAATCTCTTTCCAATTATGTTGCATCAACTTTCTATAGTGAACTAGATGAAAACATATGTTTCTGTGTTGAAAACAATTTATTAAAGGCTTCTCTTGAAAGCTCCAAATTCGAGCCTTTCTCAATTCACTGGTTCTCTGAAACAGAGGTTAATACTAAATGGCCTTTTGTGTTTACCAACAAAAATGATAGCTGGAAGAACTAAGGAACCCCTTGGATCATTCAGCAGTGGTAATAACACAATGACTATTGTTATGCTCACTTTATGGACAAGGAAACTGAGGAAATGATGAAATAGGGAACTTGCCTCTGGTCAAAGAGCTAGAAATTGGCAGAGGCACTTACCATGCTAGATTTTAACAGTCTGTTTTATGTCTACATAACCTGAGCAGGCTTCCCATTACCTGTTTTTCCATTTTATACACAGAACCCTATCAGGTGCTGGGCATATAGTAGGCACTAATTAAAAATATATTGTATGGCTGACTAAATCAACTTGATTACATCCTCTTCCTCTGAACCTCATTTTTAAAAACAAGAAGACACATATTCCTTCTGTGTTATGTCCTTAAAGATGAAATCATACTTGGTAATAACAGGTGCTTTGTTGTCCAGAGGAATAAAGTTGTTAAGAAATGAAATCATTAACTATTGGCCAATTTACCTGGCCCTCATCTACAGATGGTTCACTCCACCAGCTTCTGTCTTACAGCTAAATTCAAAGTCCATTCAACTCAAATCACATGGGGACATGAAGAACTGTCTACATTTCAGTTTAATATATAGTAGTGTAAAGCCAGTCCATAGGTCAAGTGGATGGGGATTAGTAGGTAGGAAGTAAGGGCACAGGTGAAGAGTAAGTTATATTAATTTTCTGGTGTTGTGTAGATCAGATGACTGAGTGATTGTCAGAAATGTTTGCATAGATTGGTAAGGATGACCCCATGTACATATAGCCCTGGAGTATCGTCAGTTAATATTATGTCAGGGACACTCGAGAGTAATAAGATTTAATAAACCAAATGACCTTCTTTAGCAGATACTTGTGTTGCTGGGTGGTGTTGCTGGAGTAATGGTCTCAAATCTCAGGATCTATGAGGGAATAACTACGGTAGTAAATATTTTATTATTTTGGTCTCTAAAGAGAATTTTGGTAATTTCTTCTATATTTAAATAGTGGGTAAACCCTGTTATTGGAAGAGAAGCCCATAAGAACAGTCTGTCTGCTCTGAAAAGTTATTCGAAATGTTACAAAAGAAGTTCACTTTACAACTACAAAGGAATTTCAAGTAATAAATTGTATTACATGCATCATAAGCAAAACAGACCATTTTAAATTTCCATTCTAGATCAAAAATTATTGAAAATGTATTGAAATGATTGAAAAAGAAGAATCAGAGCAAGGAATTAATATTTGATTTTCATCACTCAGAAGATAAGTTCTTCGTTCTGTCTTGTCATCAATAATGATAATATATCTTAAAGTCATCAAACAGTAAATAGTGTAACATCTTAATTTGAGCTAAATATGTTTTAAACATCTGCATTATTGGGGCACCTGGGTGGTGCAGTCGGTTAAGCGTCCGACTTCAGCCAGGTCACCATCTCGCAGTCTGGGAGTTCGAGCCCCGCGTCGGGCTCTGGGCTGATGGCTCAGAGCCTGGAGCCTGTTTCCGATTCTGTGTCTCCCTCTCTCTCTGCCCCTCCCCCGTTCATGCTCTGTCTTTCTCTGTCCCAAAAATAAATAAACGTTGAAAAAAAAATTTTAAAAAAAATAAACATCTGCATTATTTATGAGCTTTCTACTTGCTGGAAAATTGATCTGAATGGGGAAAAATCCAGAAAGTTGCATTTTCTTGTTATTTACATTTTATTGCAACCAACCATTGGCTTTAGGGTTCCAAATGGTAGAATTGAAGAACATAAACATGCTTTAGGGAGTATGAAAAGGGATGGGAAATTTTCTGGGAATTATAGATTAGCAAGTTACATTCGAATCACAAGTTTTATTCCCTTTGCTAAAATTCCAGGCAGCAGAGAATCTGTGAAAATTACCAGTTTTGGCAAAATCTCTTTAGAAGAAAATTGGCATTCCAGTCCTGTCTTGCTACCAGCCAAGTTCAATATAATTTTTACCAAGTCATTAACTTGGATGGATCATGGTTTGCGTATTTTTAATGACTTTTTTTTCAATTTTATATATTTATTTTGAGGTGGGGAGGGTGAGAGAGAGAGAGAGAGAGAGAGAGAGAGAGAGAGAGAATCCCAAGCAGGCTCTATTCTGTCAGTTCAGAGCTTGACATGGGACTCAAACTCACAAACAATGAGATCATGACCTGCGCCAAAATCAAAAAGTTGGTCACTTAACCAACTAAGCCACCCAGGTGCCCCTTGGTTTCTAGATTTTTAAATAGGTATTCTGTGTTAAATAATTTTTAAGTTTTCTTCCCCCTGATTTAAACAACTGATTCCAACCAGCGTTTCAGTTTCACTCTTGAGGAAAAACAACAGAGCAAAGGCTATAAGGTGGTAGGTAGGCCTCTAAGGTCCTTGTGGCAGTTCTTCATCTGTGAAAGGAGAATAATGGACCTTGATTTTATCCACCTTTCAGGAAAGGTGAGAGCAAGTGAGGTAACAATTGTACTTGTGTCTTTCAAGTGAAAAGTAGTGGCCAAGAGCCCACATGTGCAGGGCAACAAGTGCCTCTCTTGCTACTTCAGACTGGATGAATTTTATACTTTGAGATATTTTGTGCAAGCTTCTTGTTAATAAAAATTATATGTATGTATGTGTGTATATACACACCTTTGTACTGCCAGTCAGAACTTCTGACTTGATATAGTTCATCCCAAAGCAAAGAAACCTGTTGTTTTATATAACCAGCAAAATAACTGCTCATAACAAATATGCAATTTATGCTAGAATTTTTAAAAAATATTTAAAAAGAAAAGGTTGAGTATTCCCTTCACCACTTTTGAAAACTTGGTAGGACTTTTCAGTTACCAGCCTCAGATGATACCAAAACAATCATGGCACTTTCCCTGTGGCAGGGAAAGGTGGATCTCTGTACCTAGGGAAAAAAGTCTCTGTGGAGCTACAGATCACAGGCATAATAAAGATCTGTTAAATTTTACATTTTAGTGGTTAAAACATCCTTTCACTCTCTGGCCCCTATCCCATTTTCATTTTCTTCTACAAGGAGTTCCAAACTGGAGCCGAGAACTAATAGTCCCTGGAATCCTCACATGCTATCCAGTAATCCTTGTCTTTCATCCATACATAACAGGGATACCAAGCCACCAAGCAGTAGGTATTATGTGCTTTCTGTATGTGGACCTGTAATCTAACTGCATCTCAGATAAACTCTATTGATGAATTCAAAGTGCTGCCATATTAAGGAGTTTACCATCAGAGCCAGAATGCACAGAGATGGCTGAGATATTTTACTTAGTTAACAGGGTTCTCATTTAGAGCTGCCTACTCAAAGCATAGCCTGGGACCAGCAGCATTGACTCCATCTAGGAGCTCATTAAAAATGCAGAATCCCAGATCCTACTGCAGACCTGCTGATCCCCGGATGATTGGTCTGGACATTAGAGACAAGATGTAGTGATTTAGAATACTTGTTCTCGATCCTAGCTACTTATCAGAACAATGGAAGAACTTTTAAAAATATGGATGCATGAGCTCCATCCACAGAGATTCTGATATGCTTGGTCTGGGATATATCCTGGGCATCATGATTTTCAAAGCTTTCTATGTAATTCTGATATGTAGCAACATTTGAGAACGATTGAATTAGACCATATAACAATACATAGTGGAAGAATTCATCACATTGAATTATCCAACCTTCACTGTGAATACCTCGTGTGTTACTACTTGTTTTGTTGGCCCATGTTACCTTTTCCTGTGGTGACTATCCCTCTTTCTTCTACCACAACTCAGGTCTGACCCCATCTGCCTTTCAAGAAATATTTATCTCCAATACCTTCTTCCCCCAGACCATCTTCTCCCTTCTTCCTTTGAAATCCATTTCACTGTACCTTTAGCTTTCTTACTGAATCTGCAGTTTTTCACATAGTAGTCCAGTCATTTATACACGTGACTTATTCCTCCTCCTGAGCTGTGAGCTCCTAGAGGGCAGAAGCCACATCTGATTCATCTTTGTAACTTTTGGGATCTAGCAAGGCTGGGTAATGTGTGTGTAGAATGGAGCTTGGAACAGAGAGGGAAAAAGGCAGAACAGCCTGGATGTATTCTCTTCAAATTATTCAAGTAAGGTGGACACACAAAGAATGCATGGCTAGAATTTAAGACCTTAATGAAATAAAGGAGAGAGCCTGGTAAATCACACCAGAGGAACAGTGGGGATACAAGTTGATAGAAGAATAGAGGAAAGAGAGCAGTGATTATATCCAGGGGGCACTAATCATGGTTTTCTGAAAGGAGAAGGCTGGATGACCTGGGAGTAGAGAGAAGTGAGGAACTCAAGTTGCTCAGAGAATTCTACTGCATATCCCAGATTGCTGGTGCAGGCTGTCATTGAGTAAGTGTGGCTAAGTTCTGCACAGTCCTCATTGCTCCTTTCAGATTTTCTCAAAAGTGATCCCCTTTCACCCCTGAATGAGCCAGCATACTCCCAGATAGTAGATATGAGTAGATACACAATCAGGATGCACAGTTAAGCTCTCACCTGTGTTTCGTTCATCTTTCAGTAGATTTCTACCTGTTAGTACAGATCAACATTGCAATTTATGCCCATTCCACATTCAAGTTTGGGATTTATATCACACTTCTTCTGTGAATCTTGAAGTACTTTACAGAAGGGGGAATTGATTCTCTGCAGGTAATTGCATAAGTTGCTATGGGAGCAGAAATTGTCACAAAAATTCATGGGTGAGTGAATCCTCCAGGAAAGGCCCAGTAAGGTGGCAAGTTGACAGGCAGATGGACAGTGGAGTATTGGGGAAATGAACTCACTTGATTTTGCTTCAAGGGACCCAAGATCCAATATCCTTAGCCATGGTTAAAGAGCAGTGTAGTTCATCACAACCTCTTCTCTGCGGTCTTTCCATTCTTGAAAAAATGTGGTGGCCACTTCAGGCTCACAGGAAGCCAGATATAGAACTGGATTTAAAGGAAAAATCACGGAAAGCACATGCTTTCCATACCCTTTTACAGCCTGACTAAATGCCTAAAAGGAAGGTCTCCTGGGCCACTCCTAACTCTTAAAGAGCTACTCCCAATATAATATTATGTCAAAGGCATTCTATCAGGAGCAAAGAATATATAGTAACTGACTTGTTAAATTTGTGAAGCCAAGGCAAATATATCTTAAATTTTCTACTTAGTATCCAATAGTAAAAAGTAGAAAGGAACCAGTATTTAAATTTCACTTCTATTACTTGTTGGGTTTTCTTGTTTATAAAATAAGAATCATGATGGCTGCCTAGCTGGTGTGTGTGTGTGTGTGTGTGTGTGTGTGTGTGTGTGTGTGTTGAAAAATACATAAAATGCACTAACATGGGGCCTGGCATAGAGTAGGTACTCAACAAGTATTCAGATATTTGTTCCCTCTTTCCTTCTCCACTTTGTATTCCTACCAAAGTCTTATTAAAATCTCAGGGCCAGAGAGCCCACTATTCAATGGCAAATAGGTGACTTGAGAAAAGTCAAGTTTTCATGGGGTGTGTGGCAGCTAAGAAGAGAATAGAGGCCAGAGATAGGAAAAAAACTGTAGGAGTGTGGTTGTTCTGGTGATGGCTGTTGCAAACAAAATTTTTGAGTGGCCAGATGTCCTAAGTATAGAATTTCCCAACCTCAACACACACACTTATGCTCCTGACAATGAGCCCTCCGCTCATTGCTCTCCTTCCCTCAATCACCATCCCATTACCTAACCAGCTTCCTCTTTCCACTTAGGCACAGAAAAATTGAATGCAGGCTTCCTCTTCCTCTAAAACCTGTCTCCTTCCAACCCTTTGAGAGAAGAAGGGATTAAGGGCAAGCACTTTTAATATGCCCACAAGCCACTGAAGTTACTTTTTCATTTCTTCTTCTCCCCAACCTTCAGTGAAACAGAAGGAACAAAGTCTTGAGATTGGTGGGGAAAGTGGAATGGGCCAAAGGGGCCATATAGCACTGTGAGATCTGAGTACCTGCTTCAGTTACAACAGAGCTGCAGGTTTCAAGGGCTTCTTGAAGCAGAGCAGCCTGTACTGAATTCTAAAGTGAAAACCAGAGGTGGAGTCACAGCTTAGTCAGGACAGGCCTTTTCCACTCTTTTCTACAGTGAGTGACAGATGGCAGATGGTTCCCTGGATTTCCAAAGGAAGGGCTTCATTTGTTTGCACATTGCATTCTGTACTGATTAAAGAACAAACCACCTTCAGTGGTAAATGTTTTGCATTCTGGGGAAAAAAAATAAGTAGTCGGGGCATCCCACATATTGATGAAACACTGCTCGTAGTTTCGTTACTTGAATGTATATTTCAGGTTCAGCAGATATGCTACTTTCCTCTCAAAGCCTATCCTGAGTCCCCAAGTAAAGACAGCTTCTTCTCCTCTATGAACTCAATGCACTTGATCTGCATCTCTTTCAGGAACTCTGTGCTCTGCTTATGCAGGTGACCTGTGTCTTTTTCCTGAGGATGGAAATCATGTCTGGCTTATCTTTGCATTTCTCATAGGACTTGGTAAAATGACAAAACAGTGACAGAAGAGGAGAATCATCTGTTTGACACCTATAGGAGCCTACCGTCCTACAGACTCTCTAAAGCCCATATAATTCCACCCAAAGTCAGGCTCATCACCTCATGCCAATAATCTTGACAAAGCAGAATTGCTGTTTTGTGTCCCCTGTTTGTGAGCCACCATGAGATGTGAGCTTCTTCACAACTTCTTCCTCACCTGTTTATGATCAAGTCTCACTGCAAACCCCTTCTCTGTCTGGAGACAGACCTGGCTTCACTTGTAGTCAAACTTCTCAGAAGAGTGGAGTATGTTGCCTGTCTTAATTGATCATTTTCCATAGGCTTTTCAACCCATTCAAATCTCACATGAGCTTCCACACTCCTAATGACACTAAATAAATGGTCCTGTTGGCAACATTCAACCCTATTTATCAATGCTCTTCTTAAAACACTTTCTTCTCTTGACTCCTATGACACTCTACTAGATTTCCATTCACATCTCTGACTTATCCTTGTCCTCTGCTGGCTGCTTCATTGTCTCTATCTCATCTTCAAAGGCTGGACCCACACATCCATCATATACCTCTTCCACTTTATGTTCTCTTTGGACTTTCATGCACACCCACGGCTGCAGTAACATACACCACACAGTGTCTGCTCTCAAATCTGTGTCCTGAGCCAATCCCTTGTTGAGATCCAAACCTGTGTACCAGTCTCACTGGCTGCTTAATTTCAACATTTCTAAAGTTGAACCTGTGATCTCTTCCATAAAACAACATCCCCCTGTTATGTTCCGCAGCTACAGAAATGTGCACATGTGCAAACTATACTTCTTCCCATAAGACTTAGTCACAATACTAATAAAATAATTATAAATTAGCTATTAAATGTCTGGCTCTTCTAATAAAATATAAGCTCCCTCAGAGGAGGAATTATATCTTTGGATAATTTTTTTGTTTTATGAATGAGTCAATGCGCAAATTAATGAATGCATGGGTGAATGAATAAATGAATTTGGCTAGAATATCCTCCCAACCCCATGTAGCCTAGCATTAAGAAATTATTCATTCTCTTCATAGAAACAGAGAGCAGATTGGTGGTTGCCAGGAGCAGGGAGTCGGGGGTGGAAGAAGTGAGTGGAGATGATTAAAAGGTACAAACTTCCAGTTATAAGATGAGTAAGTTCTGGGGATGTAATGCACAGCATGGTGACTATAGTTGATAATACCATATTGAATATTCGAAAGCTAGTAAGAGAGTAGATCTTAAAATTTATCACCACACACAAATAATATACTTGTGAGGTGATGGATATGTTATCTAACTTTATTGGCTAATCATTTTGCAATATATACATACATTGAATCATGACATTGTATACCTTAAGCTTATACATTCTTATATCTTAACTATATTTCAATAAAGCCCCCCTCCAAAAAAAGAAATTATGAGTTCTCCAATGGGATATTGCTTTTGAATGCATACTCTGGAAAAAAAAAGAAAATGTGACATACAAAGCATCCATAAAATGTGAAAAGATAGCTAGGGAAAGATACTTATCTAAAGGAAAGTGTGTGGGTATAGAAATCAGAAATGTAGATGGTAGATTGTAACCTTCATATAGCTTCCATAGCTGTTGGTTCTGGGTTTTCCCACTGCCAGAGTGAGCTTCATGCAGTGGCCTGTTTCACACGCTTTCACCAGCAGGGATGTGACTCTTCCAGCACCTAATGAGAGTGGTCCACACAGCTGCATCTCCAAACTGACAACTCTCCCAGTTTATCTCTAGCAGTTCAAAAAACTGCCTTTTCCAGTTGATCTATTCGTTGCTTGATCAATACTTTTTTTTTTTTTTTTGTAAAAAGAAGAAGATATATTCTTTCTTTAAAATACTGGGAGAGATAAAGATGGCATACTTAAAAGTCATCACAGCACTTGAGCCTTCTGGAACTTTTTGTTCTGAAACATTTTCACACATCTATAGGTGTGGAAATTTAATAGTATAAAATAGGCTTATTAAATGTTAAACCAATACACACATCATAAATAATAAAGTGAGTGTGTGGGGTATTATGCTGGGCATTTCTCCAAATTTTCTTTTGCCCAATGCTTTCTATGAGTATCAGTGACATGGCTGCCATCCTGTAATACTCTACTCTTTGAGAGCAGATTATGGACTTCTACCATTGTATCCTTCATAGCACAAGCACTTTGCATTTCAAAGAATAGTAGCGCTAAGTGGATTATTTGTTAAAATCAAATTATCAACATTTCTGGTTTTTATGAGGCACTTCTGCTTCTGCCCATCCCTGTAACCCAGGCTGTCACTAACCACAGATTGACCCCTGGGGAACATCTTACTCAGGTCTCCCATCTTCACAGCACTGTATGCATTGGACTTTAACAGATTCTCTCTTCCCATCAAACCACATCTCTCCTGTATCCTGAGCCATCTGAAATACTTCCTGTGAAGTGCTGATAGAATACACCATCCTGTGAGAACATGGTGGTTGCTAATGGTTTCATTTTTTTTTAGCTTCCCAATTAATATAGTTGTAACTAGTTTTTATTAATAATAATGTAGCAACAATGACAATAGCTCCCATTTATAAAGGAGGGTGTGGCAATAGTATATGCACACTAGTTATTGGATTGTTATAATTACCAGCGATGATGACCATTGTTATTAGTATCGAGCTTGTACTGAACTGGACTTTATTTCTCTCCTTTTTTGGTGTTATCTCAAGTAAGCTATTAGAATTATAGTTACTTTATGTCCCAGAATTGATTTGGAGTAAATAAACGAATCATGTGTGTAAGGGTGTGCGTGGAGGTGGGGAGGGTGGGTGTGTGAACAGTTATGTGTGTCTCTCCTGATTTCAAAGCAATTCAAAAGCTTTATAAAGACGGTAGCTAAGGATGTAGACTTTGGCATCCAACTGCCTGGGTTCAAATCCAGGTCTCTCGAGAGCTAACTTCTGTGAACTTAGGCAAGCTTTTTAACTTCTCTGACCTAATTTTCTCATTTGTAAAAAAGAATAACCACAGCACCTAATTCATAAAATTTTGAGGATTAAATGACAGATGAATGTCTATTATGTTATATAATAGCACTCACTAATGTATGTTGCTATTTTTTTTTAATTTTTTTTAACGTTTATTTAGTTTTGAGACAGAGAGAGACAGAGCATGAATGGGGGAGGGTCAGAGAGAGAGGGAGACACAAAATCTGAAACAGGCTCCAGGCTCTGAGCTGTCAGCACAGAGCCCGACGCGGGGCTCAAACTCACGGACCGAGAGATCATGACCTGAGCCGAAGTCGGACACCTAACCGACTGAGCCACCCAGGCGCCCCTGTTGCTATTTATTTTTATTATTACTATTTTTTAAAAGAACTGGAAGAATACAGAAAAGCAAAAAGAAAAGTAGTCACATTTAATTCCATTATATAACTACTATTAACATTCTAGTCTATATAATTCTGGTTTTTTTTTGTTTATATGTATGCCTAAGTATGTTCAATTTTTATAAAATTAGAAATTATTTATTACCACTTTATAATTTACTTTATCAATTTGCTTTTCTATGTCAATATTTAGTCTTGTACATAGTATTATCATTCGCATGTTAACTCAAATATATGTGTTTTGTAATTTAGTGACTGGACAGTTAGGATGCTTTGAAGTTTTTACTCTTACAAATAACAGAAATCTGAAATAATCTGAATATACACCTTTGGTATATATTTGATTAATTTGGGCATAAATCTGTAGGAAACAATTTAATAAGCTATAGAATATAAAAAATTAATACTTTAGTTAAGACTTTTATTCATTTCAATCAATAGTATATGAGGCTTCTAGTTTCTGTGTAATATTGCCAAGTCTGTGTAGCAAATATTTTTTATTTTACCTAATCTAATGGCTTCTATGCAATATGAGACAAGTTATTTTAATTCTAAACCTAGATTTCCAACCTGTAAAATTAACTAATGGGCACAGGATTTAGAAATATAGTCACAGGTCATGAAGTTTACAGTATTCTAGAGCTTTTTGATGCTCAATATTTGAAGTATAGCTCCAATGAGAAAGGGTGGTGAAGTTGGGTGAACACCAGAAGAGGTTGAAGGGATGACTACTGAAGAGCATTCCCATGAATGTTGTAACTGTCCAGAATGTCCCAGGTTGATCACACTTGTAGATTCCAATTCAGAGAGTGATATAATTAACAAATATAATTTGAATTTATTATTATTTTTTTATTACTGTCTATCCTGCTAAAATGTATGCTTCATAAGGGCAGGGATGTTTGTTTCATTCACTGATGTATCTTAAGCACCTAGCATGAAACCTGACACATAGTAGGGGGTAAATAATAAATGTCTATTAAACGAACAAACTGAATGAAGCTACCCTATATGTTAAGAGACTGCATGCCCTAGTAACTGGCAGAATACCCTTCCCAGCATAAGTGTGAGTAAGCTGCCATGATTGAGACCTCTTGGATTTGCTTCTTCCCAGCAACCATTGCTACGTCCCATGACATAGCCTGTCTCAGATATGTTAATGCCTTCAGCCTTCCCTACTGCAGTCCACACTCTTCACAGTAATATTGGCCCTCTCTGTTCAAACCCATTATGAGTTGTCTTACTAGTTCAACTTATTTTCAAGTTCTTAGGGATATTCCATTGTTGTGCCTTCATACAACCTAGAACAACCACCTAATAGGGTAATTGTGAATATATTATATGGGATAATATATAAAGTAAAATATATATCTGTTCATTTAACCAATATTATTATAGACTCAGGAGCCAATTCCACACAGTTCGCTTCTAGGTTGCAAAACTTAATTCCTGTGTCACTTTGGGCAAGTTACCTGATGATACTGTGTTCAGTTTTCTTATCTGTAAAATGCAAATAGTATGTGCCTTCCTTATAGGACTAATGTGTGGATTAAATTAGTTAAAGCATGTGAAAAAATAGAAATAGTAAGTAAATATTATATATTTTGATAAATATTATTGGCAGTAATAATAACCTCATTGGGAATTTGCTCTGTGCCAGAAACCAAATGTATATTATGTCAGGTAATTCTTAAAACAATTCTATGGGCCAACTATTATTGTTACCACAAATTCATTAGTAAGGATATTAAGGCTCAGAAGGTTTTATTAATGTCCTAAAACCATACAGCTAGTGAGTGGTTGAACCTGGATCCAAATGCAGATGTGTCTGAAATATTTTCTAATGAAGAATTTTTTTCTTAAAATATTTTGAAACATCTGCATTCTCATTAACATTATAATTTCTGATATCTGATTTCTAGGCTTTTTAGCCATGCTCACAACCTTAGAACGTTTTTCAAGAAATTAACTTTCAGTGCATGTGAATATTTAAACATCCATCTGTTAGTGTAAGGGTATATAGTTTCTAAGGACACTCAGAGTCACTTACTGTGATTTTACTGTGGCCCAGTTCACCAATCTCTGTATTTCCTCTAGTATGATGTTGGCAAAAATCAGTCAGTTAAGTAATTAAATACAATTTAAAAATTATGGGGTGGCAAATGATGACCAATATAGACAATCTCTGTTCCATGGTATGGGTTTGGTAAACTTATAAACCTTTTATAATCTCATGAAAAGAATGGCTATCCTTGGAAGATGAAAACATAAACCTTTCAGGATTCATTTTTCAGCAGTGTATTGAAGTTACAAGAGCTCTAACCTAACAGTGATTTTCTACCCAGTGTGGAAGTGTCCTGACACTAGCACTAGTAGAGACCCATATATTATAGAGTAACTGGCTGGACTGAGTGTGCTGTGTGTGACCAATATCCTTCTCATTCCAGTGACAGACTTGAAATTTGAACACTTTTCAGACACCCCTACCACATAAAACAATGAAAACTGAAAAGCAATCCATGTACAGATGTTAATCCAGCTGCTGTATTTGTGGGCATAATTTGCTATGACATATTTGACAGATTATTTTTTATATTCTTGAGATTTATTTATTTTCATTGAAATATACTAGAAAATATTGTTACCTTTTGCCAGGTGAATGAGTGGGGATATTTGGTAAAAGTGTCTTTCATAGTCAAGAAATCTCAGCAATGTACTGAGAGCTAGCATGACCATGAATTGGCAGAATGGTAGTAATTTGTGAATGATGTTCATTCAGGAAGCACATTAGAAGGTTAGCAATGATAGCGTGGGTTTGCACAGGATTCAGCTTGATGTTTGAAGATCTTATTTTTCTCTTCAACAGGTTAATTATGTATGGCTTTGTGAAAGCTATGGTATATGCTGGCCAGTTGAAAAATGGAGACTTCCATTTCACCGACTGTTTGTTTTTTGGTTCACTGATGTCTGCTACAGATCCAGGTAATTGCTCAAATCGTATGTTGTGTGTGTGTGTGTGTGTTTCTTTTTATGAATCAAACATTTATATTAAATGTTTCTCTAAAGTCCTTCACCTGAGTCTACATCATAATAATAACTATTCCTTTTCAATTGTAGTTGACATATCTGTAAGTCATTAAAAAAAAAAGAAGAAGAAAAAGAAAGAAAAGAAACAGGCGAATATTCTAATAGCTTTCAAAAAATGGATCTGAAAGCAATTTCAGTAGTAGGAATTTCAGAATTTAAAATTCATTATAGCTTATTTTTCTAGGATATATAGCCATTTTGAGCTATAGGAGTTATTTTTTTCTCCAACTTGTCTTCTTTCAAAAATGACCTATTGAATTTAAAAGTAAAAAATATTTTCAAAAAAATTGTTTACTATGGAACTTTTCAAACATATTAAGAGTAGGGAGAATAATAAAAAGAACTGTCATATACCCTTCAGCAGTTACCAATATGGTCAATATTGTTGTCTACACCCCCCCTACACTCCCTCTCATAATGACTGGATTATGTTAAAGCAAACCTCAGATATTGTATCATTTATTTGTAAATATTTGTAATGGTATTGTCATTATGAAACCTAAAAATATTTATAATTATTGTTTTTTTTAAATATTATTTTAATGTTTATTTATTTTTGACAGAGAGAGAGAGAGAGACAAAGCATGCGTGGGGGAGGGGCAGAGAGAGAGGGAGACACAGAATCTGAAGCAGGCTCCAGGCTCTGAGCTGTCAGCACAGAGCCCGAAGCAGGGCTCGAACTCACAGACCGTGAGATCATGACCTGAGCCAAAGTCAAACACTCAACCGACTGAGGCACACAGGTGCCCCTATAATTATTTTTTAATTTTATCAAAGAGCTAGTCTCTCTTCAAATATCCCCAATTGCTTTTTTGTAATTATCATTATTAGTTTGTATAATAGTTTATACAAATTAGGGCCAAATAAGGGCTACATGTTACAAGTGATTAGTGTTGAGTATCAAGTCTCTTAATTTGTATGTTCTTCTTCCATCTTTTATTTTCATCAGTTATTTGTTGGGGGGAAAATAGGCAATTTGTCTTGTGGTTGGATTGAATATGGCTCCTTAAAATATACCTCTATAGCACATGTTTCTTGTAAATCTGATGGTTAAATCTAGAGGCTTAATGAGATTCACGTTCATCTTTTTTGGCAAGATTACTTTGTAGGTGGTGTCGCGAGTTTCTATAGCAAAATATCACGTAGTGATAGTGACTCAGCTGTCAACTTGACTCATCACACTGTTGTACAGCTATTCCAACAAAACCCACCAGAGCACACCTGTAGCTAAAAAGATGTGTTTATTACATGTTATAATGAGAGAAAATTCACACCAGAGGAAACATAGGACCTCTCAGTGGGTATTAGAAAAGACTTGTTATAGGCTCAGGCATAATACGTTTGGTGATTTGAGGGAGGGCTTAAGGAATTGGAGCTTTGCTATGGATAAGATGCTGTCAGGAAGCAAGAGCGCATTTTAATAAGTCTTATCTAAAATCAGGAAAGATTGGATTGAGCCTAAAGTTAAAATTGGTAAAGAAGTAGTGGTCATTTAGAATAGCTAAGATAGGAAGATGTTTGGTCAGTTTTTTAGTTTGGACAGTGTTCATTATTTCTGTTGAGACATGATTATAAATTATTGTTTTGTTGTCGTTGGATTGTTTTGTTTTATTTATTCATTTACTTTTGTTTTGGGGTTTTGTTTTAGAGAGAGAATGCACATATATGAGTGGGGGAGAGGAGCAGAGGGAGAGAGAGAGAGAGAAAAAGAGAGAATCTTAAGCTCAGCATGGAGCCCACCACAGGCTTGATCTAATGACCCTGGGATCATGGTCTGACCCAAAATCAAGAGTTGGATGCTCAACCAACTGAGCCACCCAGGTGGCTCTGTTCTGCAATATTTCTGTTTTTGTCTTGATTCATTGTGGTCACAGAGTGACCTTGTCTGATGTTGTTCTGTGAAATTCTTTACGTTCCGCAGGAGAACACCAAAGCCCCGATAATAATAGTAGGCCAGCTCCTGAATGTCAGGGGCTGTTTTGTCTTTTTTGAGAATAGCCATCTGACCAGTGGTATTGGCACCATGTGTTTGCTTATTACAAATGCAGAACCTCAGGCTCAACCTCAGATCTACTGAATTGGATTCTAGAATTTAACAGTATCCTAAAGTGATTCATATGCACATTAAGATTTGAGAAGCATTACCTTTTAGCATTCCCCATTTTGGCTAATGCCTTTAGTATCCATTGATGGTTACTGCTTAATTAGTCCAATATTAATTAGGGGTTACAAACTGGTGGTATGCTAATTGTATCCTACCTTTTGTATTTATTAGCTGGTACTCTCTTATAAATAAGCAGCTTTCCAGATCAACTATATAGTACCCCATGATATCATTTGAACAAGGAAGCAGGATAAATGATTTGTTCTTTTCCTTTATTTACTAATTTTCAAAATAATAACTTGTTTCCTTAGCATCCTCCACATATGACCGCAGAGATTTTTCTTTTTTAAAGTATTATATCAACACATGGATTTTAATATGGTTGATGTGTTTTAATCTATTGCTGTCATTCTCTTTGATGTTCAGAATACTCCTACTTGACAACTGGTTGCTTCTTCAAGTTTCTCCTATATCCTTTTGTCATGACCCCAATGGTCTTACATCGGTTTCCTGTCTTTGAGTAGGACTAGATGTTCCAACCTTATTTTGTGTGTTTCTTGTACCCTGACTTGGAACCAGCCATTTCCCCAAGAAGCCTCGGTTCTTTATAAGAGAGAAATTTACTGGGGCACCTGTCTGGCTTCGGCTCAGGTCACAGTCTCACAGTTCATGAGTTTGAGCCCGGCATTGGGCTTTATTCTGACAGCTCAGAGCCTGGAGCCTGCTTTGAATTCTGTGTCTCTGTTTCTCTCTGCCCCTTCCCTGCCCATGCTCTGTCTTTCTCTCTCTCTCTCTCAAAAATAAGTAAACATTTAAAAAAATTTAAAAAAGAAAAGAGGGAAATTTATTTATAGACCAAAATTTTGGGCACTAGGGGGTTTCATTGCTACTGGATTGGTCATTATTTCTAAATATTTTTATTTGTTTTAAAGGAGAAACAATATCACAAACTTATATTAATATTTTCAGCCCAAATTTAGGATTACAGAAATTTTAATTAACTACCTTAAATTTTATTTTTTTCTTCTGCCTACTTTTTCTTATTATTACATTAATATAATTTATTTCCTTAAAATAAATATTTTCAAAATTTTAGTATACATTATTAAAAATATGATTATTGAAAACTGCTTAAGATTTCACTGTGGTTCTTTTTAACTTTTGAGTATCTCACTAGTGATGAACAGTTAAAAATTACTGTTTTAAGAGCCTTGAAATAATTCCTCTGTAGATTGTATACTGTGAATATGCAATACTGTTCATTTGTTTTATTTTAGTTAAAAACTGTTTTATAATTTTGTTATGAAATTAGATTAAATAGCTAGAGAATTCCAAAATGAAAACCATGGGAACAAAGAAGAGACATCTAGTTTCTATCCCTGTCCCCTCTACCTTAATTTTCCAACCATTTTGGTTAGTTTTTCATTTATCCTTCTATTTTTAATCTAAGTAAATACACAAATATACACATACTCTACTATATGCTACTATACACATGGTTCTTCACCTTACTCTTCTTTAACAATGTTTTGGTGAGTCCTCCATTGCAATATGTAAAGATCTCTTTCTCTTTTATAACTGCAGAGTACTCCACAGATGATTCAACCCATTGTCTATTTGTGGACATTTAGTTTTTTCTTGTCCTTTGCAATTATGAATGGTGTTGCAACTAATAATATTAAAATAAATACCCTGTCACTTTTTGCTAGTGTTTCTTTGGCATAGGTTTTAGAAACCGGTTAAAAGGTAAATGCATTTGTAATTTTCTTAGATGCCAAATTCCTCTCCATAAAGTTTGCACTATTTTCCATTCACACCAGATACATATGACAGTATGTATTCTTCACCACTTTGTCAATGCAGAATTCTATCACAGTTTTGGTTATTTACTTATAGTAGGTAAAGATTTGTGTCTCCCTCTGGTTTGACTTAGTACTTCTTTTATTATGAGTAAGGTTAAAAATTTGTTCATATGTTTAAGGGACATCTGTATTTTTTTCCTGAAAATGATCTGTTTATAAGATTTTTTTTCCAGTAGGGTTGTTAGTCTTTATTTTTCAAGTTTTAGAAGCCCTTAATGTATTAGGGATATTAACCTTTGTCTATAATATAAGGTATGAATATTTTTCCAACTTTTTTACATGCTTTATTTTGTTTATGGTATGAGGTAGGAAAAATAATTTTTTAATGCATGATATTGATTTACTTCCTGGAAGAAGATGAAATAAAAGGAGGTCTCAGATTAGGAACTCTTGGTGTAGATTACAGCACCAGAGTGCCAGAGCAGTATATAGGGACAGACTGCTCCACCTCCATGGTTGAAGATGACCTAGCCACTAGTCATTGTTGGAAGATTTCATGCTATACTCTCACAGCCCCAAGGAAATGGAGGAGTTCCTTGGTAGCCATGGGAAGCATGAACTCAGGATGAAATATTTTCAACCCATCAGTGATTTCTAGCTACTTAGGGCTGTTCTCTTTCGTCTATATATGGACATTTTGCTTTTAACAGTCAGGTCCCATTTCATGTCATTTTTGCACAAATCTGCATGCTTAAAAGCAGTGCATCCATTGTTCCCTGGTCCCAACACTAAAGGCCAAGTTTGTTGCATTCTGTTGAGTGATTCAGCCAGCTCCAAGCACAATTGTGTTGTGCTAACGCTTTGCTCCTTCTGTGGCTGGTGATATCCCAGGACACAGGAAAACTGACTAAAATAGAAAAATAAACCAACTTGGTAAGATGGATATTTATCTGCATTGTGTCAAACAGTTGGGCTGACTAAACTTTTTAAAATACAGAATTGGGGGTGCCTGGATGGTGTCCAGTCGATTAAGCGTCCAACTTCAGCTCAGGTCATGATCTCGCGGTTTGTGAGTTTGAGCCCCGCGTCAGACTCTGTGCTGAAAGCTCAGAGCCTGGAGGCAGCTTCGGATTCTGTGTCTCCCTCTCTCTCTGCCCCTCCCCCACTCATGCTCTGTCTCTATCAAAAAATAAAAAAATTTTTTTTTAAACATAAATAAATAAATAAAATACAGAATTGACTCACAGCCATAAAGAGAATCCCAGGAGCCAAATCTACTTTCCAAGTCTGGCACAGACCAGCTGTGCAACTTTGGGCACCATTTAGCCTTTCTAGATTTTATGCGTTCTTGGATGTGGAAGATATTCAATCTCATTTCTCCCAAACCTTTCATTTTACAGATGAAGAAACTGACTTTCCATCTGTAAAATGAAAAGTTTCGACTAGAATTCTTTGCAGCTTTAACATTCCCTGTTTCTTATTTCTGTAAGATTGGTTTTCATTTTTAAACAAGCTTTTGTTTTGAAGAAAGTTAAAAGTCAACCCAAAATCCCCCCACCTAGACATTCTTGGACTCAAACCCTGATTCAGCAAATGTTAGAGATCTTACATAGTAGAGATCCACATGTGAAAAGGAATACTTAAGCTTTCTTCTTTTACTGGGAACTAATTGTTATATTAAAACATACTGAACCTACTCTGCTAAATTGGTGCAATTTAAGATCTTCAACAACCTTAAAACACCTAGTTAATCTTACCTTACAATTATTCATTTATTGCCTAAATTATTGTGACTCCCTCATTTATGAAAAAGAACCTATGTTCTCCAGGTTTGGCTCTTCTTGGCCTTCTTTAAATTAATTCTTTTCCATTTAGCCTTAGTTATATCTTAGGCAGGTGTTATTAACTATTCATATTTTTCTTTATAGATACATATTTAGACTTAAATCTAATTCTTCCTGAATGTTTCTGACTCTCCTTGGCCAATTTTCAGTTTACCTCCAGTTAAGACAATTTGACTATTGTTTGATTTAATTTCCTCTTTTTCTCTCTAAGATCCTGCTGATGATGTAAAGGTTAGCAGCAACACTTAACAGAAAGTGGATGATTAAAGACAGAGCCCCCAAAGAGATCATGTATGGTAAATGGCAGGATAGGGGAGGAGAGACATACTTAGAGGACTTGATCAATCAGCCAGCTTATCTTCAGGTGTGTTTAGATAAGGCAAAGTAGGGAGATGGAAGAGAGGAAAGATAAATGACAACAACTGGAAAGACAATATGACAACAACTGGAAATAGATGCTTTAGTTAATATCCCTCAATTTACAAATGTCCAAAGCCCGTAAGGGAACTCTCTGACCTCATACTATCCTCCTGTCTCGTTCATCATTGACTTGGGTCCCAGTTTAGTAAATTTGACTATTTAGTATAGTGGATTTTTATTAATAAGTATGAAATGTCCCTTTACATGGAGTGAGTGACACAGAGAGGTCTTTAAGGTGCTTAAAGACACTTGGGAGTCCCAGTGTACCCATGTGCTGTTCCTGAACACATCAGTATTGTTACTGCCTCAGCACATTTGCATTTGTTGTTTCTCCCTCCTTGCCTTCTTCTGGTCTTTGCTCAAATATCACCTCAATGAGACCTTCCCTAATCATCCTATCAAAAATTGAACCCCATCTCCCCTGCCACATAGTTTCCCACAAATCATGATGCTCATCAACCCCCTTCCTTGCCTTACATTCTTGTATAGCACTAATCACTATTAATCTACTATTTATTTCCTTATGTTTTTTGTCCCCTATGAGGAAGGATTTTTTTTCTGGTTTCCCCCATTTTCCGTTTTAGTATGTAGTTTTTAATTTATACTTATTAAATTAATGAATTAATATATTGGTAAAAGAAACTGCTAGAGCACAGTGTGGAGCTTGAAAGAGGATCTCTTCTTAAACATGGAATGTGAAGCAGTTGATCTGGCTTTCCAGATCACTCTCAGAGATAAGGAGTCTCATGACCACAAGAGGGACAGTGACTTAAGATAAGGGTGGAACTCCCAGCACATAGCTAAACTTCCACCTGAGTGGCAATATTGGTTTCTGTCCTCCAAAAAGGATATATTCAACTAACACAAAAATATGTGTCTTTATTCTTGTCCAGTATTACAGCCAATATTTCTTTCTCCCTGTTCACCTGTTGGTCAGTAGCTTAAAATTTTCCAGAAAGCACCAGGCCATAGATTGTAGACTTGCAGAAGCACTTATAGTAGTGTAGGTCCTTGTTGTTGTTGTTGTTGTTGTTGTTGTTGTTGTTGTTGTTGTTATTGTTACTGTTTAGGTTGGAAGATGTCCACAATAGGAGCTTCCTTTAGGAAAAGGAAAAATTCAGCACATTACATTAAGTATTAATCACTCAGAAGATGCCAGAAACTCATCCTGGTATTTACAGGACTGACATTTTTTTCAAGGTCTGCAGGAAGCCACTCATTCAAGTGCATTTGGGCTGTGCATTTTCTCACTTCATCAATTTCTCTGTTTCCTATTTGGAATAAAATGTCTTCATTTTATATAATGCAGCTGCATTGAGACTCAAATACAGCTGTACTATTTTGAACTCCAGAAGTATTAGTCCAGTATTTAAAACTAGAAAATAATTCTTACTCATATACTTGTCCTGTTTTTTTCCAAGAAAATTATTTCGGGTTGTCCTGATTTACGTAACTTCAGATAGGGCTTACTCAAGAATTGCTCTGTCCATTATAAGGGCTACAAGCCACATATTGCTACCTTAAATGTGGCTAGACCAAATTGATGGGCTCTACATGTAAAATACACCCTAGATTCAAAGACATATGAAAAAAAGCACAATCTCCCATTGATAACTTTTATATTGATTACATTTTGAAATTACAAGATTCATTTAAAATTTAGTTAAATAAAAATGTACTATCAAAATTAATTTTATCCATTTCTATTTTTTTAATGTGGTTACTAGAAAATTTTAAATTACATATGTGGTTTATGTTATGTTTTTGTGGGGCAGCACTATTTTAGAGCAATATAGATATGGAAGTGGTGAAACCAAAAAGTATAATCCTTTTTTCCAGCTTTATTGGGATGTTTTTGACATATAACATATGTACATTTAAGGTGTACAATGTGATCATTTGATAATCATATATATCGTAAAATGATTACCACAATAAAGTTAGTCAACATCTCTATCCCCACATATAATTCCCTTTCTGTGTGTGTGTGTGTGTGTGTGTGTGTGTGTGTGTGTGCGCGTGTGAGTGGGTGTGTGGTGGTGGTAACATTCATGTTCTACTCTTTTAACAACTTTCAAGTATACATTATAGTTTTGTTAACTGTATTAATATTCTGTATTGTGGAGCTCTAAACTTATTCATCTTATAGTTGGAAGTTGATATTCTTTAACCAACATCTCCCCATTGCCCCCACTCCCAGCCCCTGGCCACCAACATTCTAGTCTCTATTACAATGAGTTCAGCATTTTATGACTCCACACAAAAATATGATCCTTAATAAAAATAACACAGAAATATTTTAAATCAAGTAGAAGAATTAAGTGTAGATACAGTGCACTGCACAGATTATGGCATTTTGGTGAAATACAGGCACTTTATTCCTATGATTTTGAACTAATATGTCTGAATTTTTTTTTCTAAAGTCTCTTTTTCCAGTCTTATTTTTATGCTTCAATACATAAGAACCTGTAAACTAGTTTCATCCGTACTTCAGAAAAAAAGCAAAGAGAAACAAGAGTGAAGCTCTGTATGATTTTCATATCATGTATGTGCCATTCAGAACTATAAATACTGCAACCTCTGGCTTGAGAGAAACAGATTAAATAGATTCCTGTCAAATGTCTCAACTTGTTTTTTTTTTCCTTAGTAGAAACATAAATCACATATTCCTAAAGTCTGACATTCTGAGTTGTTTTTTTAATGTCCGTTATTGTTTTGTTTTATGTAGATTATTACAGTTCCAAGAAACTTGACACTTATATTATGTTACCCCTGTTCCAAAGTATGTTGACACATTTGATGGCCCTAAATTGGGAAGACTGGATATGAGAAATAAATATTTACCTCAAAGGAGTAAATAGAAACTACCTGTTTAGCTATGTGGGAAAATACAGTTTATAATTCTTTTCATTAAGTTTAGAATTTAAAAATCTAGTTAATGTAAATTATTAGTTTAATTCACCAATTAAGCAAGTCAAAATACATATAGTACTTAATAGGATCCATTTTTTTGTCTTTATCATCATCAGCATTAAATAACATTTAATGACCAGATCTTTAAGAAAGCATTTACAGATCTCAAAATACAAGAATCCTGTTGAGGTTTGCACAGGGCATAGTAAATATTTACTGAATAAATAGAACAGTCATTGACTATTGATTAAGAATATTGTCCATGGAGTGGGATAGGCCTGTGTTTAAATTCATATTCTGTCGGACCTATTTGAGCCTCAGTTTCTCCATATATAAAATGAAGATAGTAAGACTTATTTTAAATGTTATTTGTGAGGATTAAATGAGATATTTATTATTATTATTATTATTATATTGTTATTTTTATGATATACTAAAATGAGGATGGTATTTTACTATCAGCAAGTACGACATGCACATTTTTGCCTATTTTCCTGGTAATAGTAATGGATTTCCATGAATCTACCTAGTTGGTTAGTAGAATGCTCCCTTGACCAACTAAATTCATTTGTGAATTGCTTGGTTAAAGTTAGGAGCATAATATGTGTAATGTAGTAATTTTACTTTTATAAAACACAAATATACTTTATATTTAACTTCATAGGCAGGAGATAGGAATGTGTGAAAGCAAATATCAGGTTTTGTTATTTTATCCACATGTATTTTGATATACATCTCTACAGTTATGGACATTGTTCTTATGTAACCATGAAGCCATTATCAAACCTACAAAATTTTCCTTAGTCCTTTGGTATCATCTAATACCTAGTCCACATTCAAATTTCTCTAATTTTCTTTTTATTAAAGTATAGTTGACACACAATGTTACATTCATTTTAGATGTACACATAGTGATTCAACAATTCTATACATTATGCTATGCTCACCACAGGTGTAACTACCATCTGTTACCATTCAATGCTATTACAGTGCTATTGACTATATCCCTATGGTGTACCTTTCATCTCCATGACTTATTCATTCCACATGGAATCCTGTACTGCCCCCTTTCCTTCACCCATTTTGCCCATCACTTCACCATCTCACCTCTAGCAACCACCGGTTTTTCCTCTGTATTTGTGGGTCTGTTTCTGCATTTTTTTTGTTCATTTGTCTTGTTTTTGAGATTGCACATATAAGTGAAATCATATGGTTTTTGTGTTTCTCTGTCTGACTTGCTTCACTTATCATAATACCTCTCGGTCCATCCATGTTTTCACAAATGGCAGGATTTCATTCTTTTTTATGGCTGAATAATATTCCAGTGTGTGTGTGTGTGTGTGTGTGTGTGTGTGTGTGTGTGTGCGCGCGCAACTTTTCCAAATTGTCTCATAATTTTTTAACTTATTTTTAATGTTTGTTTATTTTTGAGAGAGAGAGAGTGTGTGAGTGGGGAAGAATCAGAAAGACAGGGAGACGCAGAATCTGAAGCAGGCTCCAGGCTCTGAGCCATTAGCACAGAGCCCAATGCAGGGCTCCAACCCATGAACCATAAAATCATGACCTGAGCCAAAGTTGGACACTTAACTGACTGAGCCACCCAGGTGCCCCTATAAAATTGTTATAGCCATCTTGTTTAGCCACGGATCCAATTTTCTACACATTGCTTTAGATGACATAAGGAGTGATTTTAAATAATAAAATGGTAGGATATTTTTGCAGAAAGAGACTTTAGGAATTAATCTAACACCCTTATTTTACAAAAGAGTAAACTAAGGTTTAGAGATGAATCATTTGGTCCTAATGCAAACATTATGGTCACTAAAAAATTCATGAAGGTTAACAGTAGCTTCCAGGGAAGGGGTGACCTTAACTTGGCTTCTTTGCCTTTTATTACCCTCTCCAATGTACCTGATTTTGCTAAAAACATAGAGTCCAATTATCTGATTTTGCTAAAGTCAGATGAGTTGTAGGAATATGTGGATTTTGGTAATGGAAAAGGGTGACCTGCTTGACTGAACTTGGTGTCTCTGTTAAGGGGGTGGCTTCCTCCAAGTGCCTGAAGCGTTTCTATACAACTGGTCTACTTGATGGTACTTCCAGGACTGCTATCCTGGAAGATAGTCCAACAAACAGTCTTAACATAATACTCAATTAGCCAACACAGAAAAATAAAAATGCAACATGACTTTTCAGCAGCTTGAGAGAGGAAGATCAGTCAGAACAAACAGAACATACACACATGGAATAAATTCCTGAAGTTGTCAGAAGACAATTTGAACAAAAACCTGGTAATAAATCTTAGGATGGTCAAGGGCAGATAAAATTCATGATTTTCCAAGTAAAGAACTGAATAGATAAATTAAAGACAATGGAGCAATCTGCCCTCCACAGCAGATAATCATATGGCCCAAAATGTCAGTAGTGCCAAGATTGAGAAACCTGCATTACCCAATTGTTCACGTTAGGGTTAATTAAGACCTTTAGGGAGAAATTATAATGGTAATCCACCAGCCCCAGGATTTGTAGGGAAAGAGAATGCCACAGTTTCATCAACTTCTTACCCCAGGAGATCTTTTGTAATGCCCTGTTATTACCACCCCCCCCCACCCCCATGAACACCTGTCTTAGTGTCTAGCCAATTATGTGTGCCTTGTGTGGTAAGGAGCTGAGCAATAATTACTTCATGGAAATGCAAGTTGAGCCTAAAGGGTGGATCTTAAACTTTTTTTTTTTTAATTTGTCTTTTCACTGCTGTGAATAGCTGCCCTTTGAAAGTTGCACCTTTCCACTTCCCTCACCTTCCTTCTACTAGCCAGCAATCCAAAACAGCCTTACTTCTCCCTGGCAATTTCCGGGCTTTTTTTGGTATTATTATTGTGATTTGTTAATCTCAATTCCATTTTTCTCTGTGTACTTTCTCTATCTTTGATTTTGGGGAGGAAGCCAGTAGCCTGTGTTAGTTCGATGTCTTGGTAATGAGAAGAATGATGTAATAAAAATGCCACTTGTCTCTAAATTAAATAAAAATTCAATGCTACACTCATGAAAATATAACACTTTAAAAATATGAACTGAATAAAATTATATTAATATTTATGAATTAAAATAAGAGCATTAAGGGAACTGCCTAACCAGATATAAGAATCTACTACAAAACTATTATAATCAGATCAATATGGTATTGGCCTAGGATTACACAGACCAGTGGAAAAGAATAGAGGATCCAGAAACACATCTCAGTATAAATGAGAGTTTGACAAACATATTCAGTTAACAGGTATTTCAATCCAGTGGGAAAGAATGATTTATTTAACAAATGGTACCTGCACAATTTACTGGCTAGCCATTTAGAAGATAATAAAATAGGGATTATCTAACCATTTATAAAAATATGCTTAGAAGAATTAAAATGTAAATGACAAAATGAAGTAAAAGAACTGTAAGAAAATATGTATATCTTTATTTGCCAATTATAAATAGGAAAATTCTTCTTAACAAAGAATGGAAACCCAGAATCTATAAATAAAGAATAGATGTATTTTACTATATAAAAACATATTTAAATAACAAAAGATACCATTAAAAAGTCAACAAATAGACAACATTTTGGGGGAAAAGCATTTAAATGTAGAGGACAGATATTACTATTTCTCTAAAGTGTAAAGAAATACACTTTAAAATGACAATCTAGCAATAAATAACAGAAAAATGGAGAAAGACTATGAAGAAGTGATTCATAGAAGAGCAAATTCACTTGGGGTTCAAATGTGAAAAGTTGTGCACTCACCAGAAGTCATAGAAATGTAAAATAAAGTAACAGCATATCATTTTACCTGTAGCAGTTTGGCAACAATTGTAATGCCAAATAACAGTCATTGCTGACAGGGAGGCAGCAAAAAGTAGACTGCTATATACTGCTAGTGAAAGTTTAAATCATTAACAGACCTTTGGGAAGCAATTTGGCAAAAAGTATTAGAATTGAAAGTATATAGTTCCTTCTGGCCTATAATCTGACTTCTGGGAGTCTGTCCCACAGAAGTAAAAATACTGGGTTCCTAAGGATATATGGACAAAAGATGTTTATTGCAACACCTTTTTTAAGTAGAGAAAAAAAAAACAATAAGGAGCAAAGTGAATCCTATCAACAAGGGAAATTATTGGAAGGTCGTAGAACATCTACACCATATCATGTAACCATTAAAGAGGTTAAATTAGTGGTCTTCCAGCTGACTTGAGAGTTTTCCAGGAGGCATTATTGACTATGTAAAGCAAGATGTAGAAAAGTGTACATAAAAAATGATCCCAATATTTAATACATATATACAAGCGTATACATATATATAAAGCAAGGCTTTTTTTCTCCCACTGCTTCTTTATTTTTAATTTTTTAATTTTTAAAAATTTTTAAAAATTTCCCAGTAAAACTAACATACACTGATATATTAGTTTCAGGTGTACGATATAGTGATTCATCAATTCCATACATTACTTAAGGCTCATCACAGTAAGTGTACACTTAATCCCCTCCACTTATTTCACCCATCTCTCTATCCACCTCCCCTGTGGTAACCATCAGTTTTTCTCTATAGTTAAGAATCTGGTGGGTTTTTGTTTGTTTTTTTGTTTGTTTGTTTGTTGTTTGTTTGGTTTTGGTTTGTCTCATTTTTCTTTGTTTTGTTTCTTAAATTCCACATGTGTGAAATCAAATGATATTTCTCTTTCTCTGACTGATGTATTTTATTCAGCATTATTGCCTGTAGATCCATCCATGTTGTTGCAAATGGCAAAAATCTCATTATTTTTTACGGCTAAGTAATATTCCACTGTGTATCTACCCATTCATCTATTGATGGACCCTTGGGTTCTTCATTCATCTATCAATGGACACTTGGATTGTTTCCGTAATTTGGCTATTGTAAGTAATGCTGCAACAAGCATAGGGGTGAATATATCTTCAAGTCGGTGTTTTTGTATTCTTTGGGTAAATACCCAATAGTGGAGTTACTGGATCATTTAATTTTTTGAGGAACTTCCATACTGTTTTCCACAGTGGATGTACCAATTTGCCTTCCTACCCACAGTGCACAAGGGTTCATTTTTCTCCACATCCTCACCAACACTTGTTTCTTGTGTTTTTGATTCAGCCATTCTGGCAGATATAAGGTGATATCTCATTGCGGTTTTGATTTGCATTTCCCTGATGATGAATGATACTGAGCATCTTTTCCTGTGTGTATTGGTCATCTGTATGTCTTCTTTGGGAAATGTCTGTTCATGTCTTCTGCCCATTTTTAATAGAGTTATTGGTGGTCTTTGTGTTGAGTTGTGTAAGTTCTTTAAATATTTGGGATGCCAGCCCCTTATTGGATATGTCATTTGCAAGTATCTTCTCCCATTCAGTAGATTGTCTTTTTGTTTTATTGATTTTTTTCCCTTTGTTGTGAAGAAGCTTTTTATTTTGATGTAGTCCCAATACTTTAATTTTGCTTTTGTTGCCCTTGCCCAAGGAGATATGTCTAGAAAAATGTTTCTATGGATGATGTCAGAAATTGCTGCCTGTGTTTCCTTCTAGGAGTTTTATGGTTTCAGGTCTCATGTTTAGGTCCTTAATCCTAAAAGAAATCCTTTACTTTTGTGTATCATGTAAGAAGGTGGTCCCATTTCCTTGTTTTGCATGTTGCTGTGCAGTTTTCCCAGCACTGTTTGTTGAAGAGACTGTATTTTCCCCATTGCATATCCCCATCTCCTTTGTCATAGACTAATTGATCATATAATCATGGGTTTATTTCTGGGCTCTATTCTATTCCAGTGTCTCCCACGCTCCTTTAAAAGTATTCAGTGAGGTTAAATTGTTTTTCCACCCGCTGGATAAAAACCTATTTAAGTTGCAATTGGAGTCTCAATTCAGCAGTGAACATGTCCAATCCTGTGTAATATCCCAAGTTTTCAACTTAATTTAAGACTTCACGCTATCTGCCCTAGCCTGTTGAAGGTAGGTTGCCTACCTTTTGGAGAACAGGTGTGTCTGGGTTCTTTATTCTTTCCCATATGTCACATCTACCCTTTACTGGATGCAGTTTCTACAAGGTAGAGCCACAGATGTGGTAAGGAAATGTTTTATTTGATTGATAATTAGCTACCATCAGAGCAACTGGATAGCCATAGCCCATTAGATTTCTTATTTGAGAATCATAGAGCGTTTCACCGTGTCCCCAAACTCTAGTCACATCGTAAGCTGTCTGATGGCCTCGCCAAAGTCCCTTCCCCTAGGCTTGAGATGAGGGTCAAACACCCCTGTGTGATATTCACAGCTCACATGCAGGAAAACAACTCTCTTCACAAATCTTCACCTCTAGGTTAGAGTCTAGAGGGAGAGATTTTCTCATTTTTTTAGATATATATTTTAAAATTGTGCATCTCACTTCAGGACATGTTATTTTTTTCTTTGTTCCTTAAACTTCTGATTTAACATCTGTTACAAATGTGTGTATGTGATTATTACAAAGATAATTTTAATATAAAGATATTTGGTGGACATCTATTAGAGTATAAATAGGGTTATTTAGGAGGAGGAAAGATACACGTTTAGGCAAGGAAGAGATGGGAAAAGGGGAGACGTGTTAAAAAGAAAAAAAGATAATTAAAACAAAGTAAACAAATAAACAGCATATGTACAATGTGATCACATTTATGCATTTATGTTGAAACAGATCTATGTACGTAAAAAAGAACTCTTCAAAATTTCATAGAAGTGAGAAAATTAACCAATCATTTTTTATATCATGTTAGTAAATTACTGTGAAATGTGATGAGGAGATCTTAAGGGAAAATCTTCCAACTCAATATGGTATTACTGCACATGCCATGAAGTAAAAAAAAAAATTCAGTGACTTTGTGTATTACATGTATGTCACACATCTTGACTTGCTCTGGCAGCTAACGTGTGCTAAGAATCCCAAGTGCTTGATGAAGCCCTGAGTACTGGATGTTGGCTTTCATAAGGAGACTACTGGCTCTTGTTAATTGAATTTAGAAAATTCACTCTGGCATTATCCTGTCTGGAACTTAAATTAAATGCATGGATGATAATTCATTTATTGAAATTAGAAGCCAAGAGGAATATAGATACAGAGTCAAAGTCTCTGCTTTGCTAATGTTGAGCCCAACCAGCCTCTACTTGACAAGTGTCATAGCACCATGCTATTTTTATTACTGGGAGTTGGGAGTTGGGAGATCTGAGGTCTAGTTTAGTGCCTGCTACTGACTCACAGAGCAAATCAGGTGGCCACTTTACCTTTTTAGGTTTAATTTCCTCATAAATTCCAAGAGGACGTAGATAATTGCTGAGATAATTCTTGCTCTACTTAGTGGTTCTCCAACCTGAGTGTACTTAAAACTCACTAGGAGAATTTGTTAATATGCAGATTACTGGGCTCTGTCTCCAGATACTCTTATTCAGTAGGTCTGAGGTGGGTTCAAAAACTGCAATTCTAAGTGTCCATTTGTTGCTAATGATGCCAGTCCAGAGACCTAATGAATATAGGAATTGATGAGTGAAATATTTGTATTTCTGAGTAAACTGGTGAGTTATAGAGTGAAGTGGGCTGAGTACTGATCTCTGAGACATCCACCTCTCAGATTAGTGACCTCCCTTCTGAGATGCCACCAGCCAAGCTGTCTCCTGGCAGTGTCCATTACCCAACATTCCCAGTATGTGCTACCTAAAATCACAGGTAGGTGTCGCTGTAATTCTGGTGCAAATTGGTCCCAAGGGGAGGTGTGAGCTAGGGCCCTGAGGAATATGGTGCAAGCTCCTCTGTCTGTGGGTTAAAGATCTAAGAGAGCTCCTAGAAAATTATCTGCATAAAATGATCACAGTTAGGGATGGATCATAAACTTTCAATCCCAAGAGAAACGAACTGCCACTAAAAATAAAATAGACATGTGATGGGGTAGGAGAGTTACCTAAAAATGAAGTAAGAATAGGGTCTTCTAGTGGCTGAATTATCCTGGATATTGAAAGTGTCTGTTCATTAAGGCAAGATTAGTGTCATGGGTGGATGGAGCACTATGTTTTAGTGCTTTAACTTCTCTGAACCTCACTTCCCATGCTTAAAATAAATACTATAAAAGCAAAACAAAACAGAATTTACCTCCAGTTTCTTCACAGAATTACTATAAGATCAAATGAAATGCTTTATGGAAAATTATTTGCAAATTGGTAACTTATTAAATAAATGTTTATTAGCAGTGAGTTCTTCTAAGGCATTTTATTGGCTTTTTAGATAATACTATCATAGCATTCTTATTTGTTTACAATTGAACATAAAATTGCCAGATAACCATTCTTTTCTTAAGTAGCCATGATGAAATAATTATTTTCTTATATTTCATTACTTGTTCACCCACTTTCATAGTCTATCTCCAATATAAAGAGGTTTAAAGAAGAAAAATAATTGAATTATATTTATCTTCATGTGGATTCTCTACTTTTTGTAATATCTGCTATACATTTGGGTACTTAAAATTCCAAGTAGTTTCCCTGTGTTTCCAGATGCTGCTCCTGTGGTTATATAAGGCATTACAAAATGTTGTATAAAGGCTTGTATACTAACTTGCCTACTAGCTAGCCTCTATTTGAATTATATAAATCATAGTTCCTCTGATAAAATAACTGATCATGGGTACTCTACCTTTTTATTCCCTGCTCTGTCCCCACTCCATCCTGTCCCAACCACAAATTATAAAGCCACATTCAGGTCTGTTTTTGGGTTGGTATTACACTGCTTTTTAAAACCGGTTCCACTGTTTCTCTAATGAAAAGCTCCTTTTCCTCATAAGTGGACTGCCAGTCCACACCCTGCATCACCGTATATAGCTTATCCCATGTGCCCTACAGTCACCACTGACCATAGCCATCCTCCAAACACATGGACACAAAATATGGCTTCTCATCCTTCAGGACAGTTGAGGGTGAGGTTTTCCCTCTAGCAAATTCTCCAGCTCGACAAAATGACTATTATTGTGTCCTTGGCATAATCAGGAAGAAGCACGGGACAAATGCATAGCACTGAGTTTTCATCTTTTCTATTAACACTTTGAGGAAATAAGAGTCTTCTAAAATGAGAGATGTTTTTATACACTGTACTTGCAAGTCACTATTTTCATTCAACATTTAGGGTATGGGGTTGGGGGAGGAGGAAATCCATCTTTATCCTTTAAAGTTTGCCGCAGTGTAACTATTCCAGAGGCACATGAACCATCTTACCTTTGATCGTGTTGATAATCTGAAGACCCTTTCTACTTGGGGTTACTATGGTTACGGCTGCACCGGCGATGTGTGAGCTGCACTGCTGTTTTGATAAAAATAGGTATTAACTACCAGTCATAGTGCTTCTCATTTCACAGCAGTTCTTGCAGAAGAACAGCATATTTAAAAAAAAAAAGAAAGAAAGAAAAAGAAAAGAAAAAGCCTTTCCAAAGAACCATGAAGGAACATCTGCATAAATAATGGTGATTGGTCATGTGTTTAAAAATATTTTTAATTAAATTCTTTTTAATTAAACAGGGCATTTTGCTGAATCCTTGTCTGTTATTTGCACCGAGCTTAGCCTTGAGGAAGATGGCTGATTAACAAACCCAAGAACCTATAATTAAAAGTAGAACTGTTATTTTTGGAGAAATGCCTTTCCAGTAAGGGTGACTTAATGGGGCTGTCTGATATTTTTTTCATTCGTCATTGAATTTTCTGGTTAGAATTTTGGGTTCATTTTCTTAACGTAGGAGAAGTGATTACCAACTGCCATAACCAGAAGAGTTTTTATTTTTTAGCTTTATTTTCCTTCAGTCCCTTTAGTCGACACTCTCCTTTCACTGTTGTTTTTCAATATTTAATTGCGGTCTTCATTTATTTCTTTTGTTTGGATCATGTCTTCTTTTTAAAGTCGTATATATTGTTCTTTTTTCACCTCTGGCCCACTCTGCCTATGCATTTCAGAGTTTTAGACTACCGTAAGTTTGTGGTTTCTCATCACTGGTGTTATCAATATTCTACACAGGAATTCAAGAGAAAGCTGAATAACTTTCTACTTGTAGTCAAAAATAAGATGAAATGTACAAAGTAGTTCCTTCACTTCCAGGCTGGCTTAGAGAACAGAGGCGACATTCATTTAATATCTTCTAAGCAGCATCTAGGAGACTGAGATGGTTTTATGCCTACATTCTGAAAAAAAAAAAAACAAAAAACAAAACACTCACATACAGTTTAAGGTTCATGTCCTTGAACCATTTGCCCAATTCTTTGGGGAGAAACTTGGGTGACTCTACTTTTAGTATCTAATATTTGGTAGAGAAGTATTGTATTGTTATTGCTGTGGGAGAAGGCAAACAGTGAGGGAGTATTCAGGGCCCTTTCTTATGCTTTCATTGAATTCCAGGGGGAAAAAATTACACCTCTGAGGAAGTCAGAGGATATTAAACCAGTGTACTTCCCACGGAAGGCAGCAGGCTTCTGGAGAATGCAGAGAGACCAGCCATTTTCACTATGCATTGTGTTTCAAACCTGCATATGGTGTCATTTAACAGTACTCTATTGCATTTTCTGTGTCTATCCAATTCCATATTAAACACACTGGGATAGTATCAGTTTAAAAGCCTCTACATAAACCTAGGTCTATAAAACACCATCATATAAACTCAGATTCTATTCTTGAACAAATTTACTCAGAAATAAAAATAACAGCTTAGATTTATATTGTGTATCTTTTTCAAAGAACTCAAATAGCTTCATACCCAGCACTTCAGTTATTCTCACATAGTTTTCCTGGGTAGGGAGGATGTGTGCATTTAAGTGAAATAATTGGGTGCAGAGGATTTTTTAAAATTTTCTCAAGATTTTACAGTAAGTGAAGAAAGATTGATACAAAAACCAGAACTTCTATTTCCTTAGATAAGTAGACTATGTTTTTGTAAGTTACTAACAGCCATGTGATCAAAATATTTTATTGACTTTAGCTAATTTTCAGCTAGTTCTAAAATCAGTAACATCTTTATTCTACCCATCAAAGCAATGGTGCACTTGAGTCAATATTTAGAAGCAACCCAAAGCTACCAATTGGCAGCAAATGAAAAGCTCCATCTGAATTTTTTGCTTCGGAGTATGTCATCTAGTGATAATAACCATTAACTGAGTGTGTACACATATATCATCTAATTTGATCATCACCACAGTTAATTATCTCCATTCTAATAAACTGAGGTTCTAAATGCATAAGTGGTTTATTTAAATTTACAAGGCTCATAAGTGCCAGAGATGAGAGACAAAGCATGTCCAATATTCTTTGTTCTATACCACTGCTACTTCTCAAAATAGAACAGTGATGTGCCAATTAGGCTTAGCACAAAATGAAACCCGACAGTCAAGTTCTCCTTTTATGATTAATTTCACTTAGCAAACATTTATGCAGCACCTGCTATGTAGTAGGCACTGTAGAAGTGGTTGAGGGAAGGGGTAATAAACCAGACACAGCTCCTGCCCTCAAGAAGCTCCTCTCTAAAGGGGGATGTAGATACAAGTTTGGTACCAACAAGTTGGTAGTCCAGGCAGCTTTGTAAGCACAGAAGAAGGGGATATGGACCCCTGTACCACTCCTGTGGGGAGGGGATCTGGGAAGGCTTAAAGCTTCCCTCACCTCAACCCAATATTTTGCTTGATTGAGGAAGATAACATTCATTTGAAATAAACATGAACCATGTTTCTCTCCTATAAGAGATGGCCCTATGGATAGAGGTTTTTCATTCCCATATAGGGCCACAGACAACATGACCTGCTCAAACTTAGTAAGATCTCCCTGGGCTCAGACACCTTTGGGGGTGTCCTGAGTTGATAATCCTGGGGTCAGGGTCAAGGAGGGCATATGCACTTGCTATTATAACTCTCTCCTCACTCATGCAGACAAGAATCAAATTTACAGTCATTTGCCCAGGACACTATTATATAGTTGCTGTTTAATTCCTGATTTCAATGCTGCACCCAGGCTCCATCAGCATAATTAGGAAAACATGTATACTCTACATGTGGAGACTTTGGCTTGGAGTTTGAGTCTGAGAGCCACAGAATTTTAGCTCTGGAAGGACCTTAAAGACAACCTCACTCAACTGCATTTTTAGACAGTACCTGAGGCTCTGAGAGAGAAAGTAAATGCCCACTGAACAAGAATTAGGTACTCTTTCCAAGTGCAGAAATGTAAGGGGTAATTTGTGAGAGAGGGAAGTAGAGGAGAGTTTCCATTGCTTCTCTGCTTGACAATATCATTTTTTTCCCTTGAAGTAATTTTTGAGTGTCAAAGGAGAAACACATAGGTAGAAGGTATCATTCCATTTTATAATGGACAAACCCCCTCTGATGGTTTTGATGACATGAATAATAACAGTAATCACACCCATCCTTAACTGAGCTACAATATACCAGATACTTTACATGAATTATCCCATATAACTGTTATCCAAAACACTTACAAGAGAGGGAATATTTTTATCTCCACTGTACTGACAAAGGTTACTGAAAGCTTAGTGAGGTTAAGTAACTGGCTCAAGATCACCAAGTTTATTTGCATCACAGCTAGTATCTGATTGCAGGTTGGTTTTAGTTTGGAGCCAAGTTCCCAATCATTATCTCTATATTGGGACAGAGTGGTAAATAGCAAGGTCTTGGCACAAAGGTCTCTCTTCGGATATTAGAAACCCAGGTATGGAAAATCAGCTCCACAGAACATAACTGGAGAAGATAATAGATGACAACCAACTATATAAATGCTTCAGGATATTGAAAGCAGATAAAGCAAGACTCCAGGTGTTCTGAGGATGGGATTCCAAGAACACACTGAAAAACCGTTTGAAGCAATTCAACAGCTCTGTGGACAGCTGGGAAACAGCTGTGGCTGACAGACCTCTCTGGCTCACTGCTTTGGGGAACAGAATGGCTCTGTTTAAATGAAAGCAGTTCATTCTCAGCGATACTCAAAGGCAGACCTGCAGGACAGAAGTTTTGAAAGTCAGCATCCAGCCCACACATTCCATTTAGGTGTGAAAGAAGATATTGCACATTGTGGCAAATTGGATGGAAATTTCTTAAAGAGTATTTCCTTGGATAAGAGGCTGTTTGGCTCCCTCTAGGGCTCAGCTTGGCTGCCTAAGGTCAAAACCATGGAGCAGTAAGGCAATTGAAGAGTCAAGTTGAAGATGGCACTTACTCTCAGGCTGCTGTAAGTGCAGAGCCCACACCTACACAACCCTGAAAGTGAGTGCCTCCTTAAAAATGAGTTGCCTAGAGGAGCCAGGAGAGCACCCACTAGTAGCAAACTGGGATTGGATCCTCTTGCCCTGCGTTGCCTGTCAGAGGCCCCTTGCTTTAGAATTCCTTGCAAAGCAACTTCCCTCCTAGAACACAGCCAAGAAAGGACAGAGGCTGACCTCTTACCTGGATACTACAGATAAAAAGCATTGTGTTGTTCAATGTATTATTTTGAACTGAAATGGAGACAGCTTTTTGTAACAAGTGCTGCCAGGTCAGAGAGTGGGCAATGAAGTGACTGATCACAGTGGGAAAATACAAGAGAGGCTGGGGCTGGTCTGCTCAAGGAGTTAGCTACACGGTGCATGACCTTCAAGAGTCATTCATTCATTCACTCATTTAATCAACAGAATTAATTGTCTACTGCACTCCAGAAACTATAAAAGGCATTGGTGAATATGTAGATGAACAATTGATAACCAGTGGTGATGAACTTTTTATCCAAGAGGACCAATTCAAAGAGAAGTTAAAATGCTTGTAAGCTATTTCTCAGGAGGTTATTTGTTTTAAGTGCTGCTTTCACATAAGAAAATGCATTTATCTATAGTTGAACTTCTGCATTCTTATATTATTTTCCAGTCCAGGAAGGATTACCATAGAGGGCTAAATTTTCAGATATGACAAAGCTAGTTCATGCTGCAGTATCTGATGTAGTATAGCACCTCTGGAACTGTTTTCTTTTTCTTTCCTTGATTGACCTTGTAAACTACTGAACTGCAAAGTGTGGCTTGCTTCTTGATATCATATCCTCTAAAGTCCAGAGATCTTCCCATTTCAAACAAGATAACTCACAACATTTTTTTAACACAAACAAACAGCTTCTTGGTGATGATGCCATTTCTGAGTCATTCAGGAGCAAGAGCAGCAGATTGACTGGGGCTGGCTTGGGGGTGGGGAACACCCACACCCAGGGTCAGATACACAGTTGGTACTTACTAAGTTTTTATTCCAGTAGAAGGACTCCAGGTGGAGTTGTCTTGGCAGTGGTTAGATACTGGAGTCTGTAGTTGACAGAGAAGGGGATGGGCTGGAAGTTAAGATGACTGGGTATGGATGAGATTTCCCAGGATGAGTTGGTAAAGTGAGAAGGGAACGGAGGAGGTATTCCTGGGGAGCATTTGTATTAAAGGAACAGGTTCACAAAGGAGAGAAAGAGAGGCTGGATGAGCTGAAGGGAAGCTAAGGGAGGCTAGTCTCCCCAGTATAAAGAAAGAGAGCACTTGGAGAGACAGTAATCTACAGTGCCATGATACACAGAGAGCTTGGCAGTTTGGAAGCCCAGGGAGGAAGTCCTGAGAAGGAGTGGGGAGGGTAGGGGTCCTCATGTATGGTATCCTGGGATGTGGGAAGTGACTCCCGAGTTCCATGTTTTATCTCCTCATTAAGTTTTGTCAGTTTTTAAAATGACTTTTGTCCTTTCTGATCTAAAAGTAGCTTATTATAGTAAATTTATAAAATTTATAAAACAAAGTTCAAAGAAGAAAAATTAAAATGGCCATTGCTTGCTTTTATCATGAGAGATGCTTTCTAACTTTTGGCTTGCTCTCCTCGGGTTTGGTTTGCCCAGTTGTGCTGACCTTCCATCCTGGTTTAGACTTTGTTATTCCCACCTCAGCACCAATTCCTCATACTGACTTTGCGTGACAGTATATTCCAGACAGGATATACACTGGAAAATAAAATGATTTGATGAACTATAAAAGAATACATTCTGAGTAAATGAGTGATATGTTGTGCATGATGATCATACTGAGGGTGACACACATGGATAATTAAGCAGCACAAAGGGCCCCATAGGCACACATCTACAAACCCACAACCTTCTCATTGGTCTGGGTTTTTCTTTGCTAAGCATGATCTAAAACATAGATGTGTCTAAGTGACTTCTTTTCTACCAGTGGTGGGCTTGGGGCAGGAAGGACTGTGCTTATGAGAGGTCGTTCCAGCCATATCCTTATTCAGTAATTCATGTATTAAAAAGTCAAATGCCTGGGTGCTTAATCTGCCCATCATTTTGTACTTCCTCTTGTGAGAGGGGGTCAGAGTGTACTGGTTTGCTAGGATGCCATAACAAATTACCACAAACAGCTTAGGACAATGCAAATTTATTATCTTACACTTATATAGATCAGTAGTCCAGGTTGACTCAACTGGGTTCTCTACTCTGGGTCTCACAAGGCCAAAATCAAAGTGTTGATTGGCTGGGCTCTTACAGGAAAGCTGTGGGAAGAATCCACTTCGAGGATCATTCAGGTGGTTAGCAGAATCTGTTCCTTGCAGTTGTGGGACTGGAGTCCCTGTTCCCTTGCTGACTGAAAACTGGGGACACCCTTGCCTCCTAGATCTCTCTTTGGCCCTTTCAGGTGATCTCCTCCACCTCAGAGTCAGCAATAGTGTATGCTATCTTTCTCACATGTGAAATCTTCCTGATAT